>NC_043717.1:7127789-7191508 GCF_006229205.1 Suricata suricatta | reverse complement strand
GAATAAAAGCCCAGGGCCAGATGGCTTCCCAGGGGAATTCTACCAGACATTTAAAGCAGAGCTCATACCCATTCTTCTCAAACTATTCCAAAAAATAGAAATAGAAGGAAAGCTTCCAAACTCATTCTACGAAGCCAGCATCACCTTGATACCCAAGCCAGACAGGGACCCAGCCAAAAAAGAGAACTACAGACCAATATCCTTAATGAATACAGATGCAAAAATACTCAACAAGATACTAGCAAAACAACAATTCTTAATCCCCCTTTTAAATGTAAGTTTCCTCGCAGCATGGGCTACATTTCCCTCATTTGGTGTCCGTGTGGATTCCAAATTTGCACCTCCCGCATGTTAAGTTGATGGTTGCATAATCCCGATATGCATTCTTGCCGTGATGACTGGCAGTATTTTCTGGTGACATCTCAGGAGTCAATTGTAGCTGCCTACTGATATGAGTGGTATCTTTATTATTTGGTAAGTGAGCCGGATGTGCAAGCACATTTGTTTTAAGTACAAGATGCTAAAGGGATATTGAGCCTTACTTATTATCATGAAAAATTAGAAATGCGCCAAGTGTCCAGCTTCACTATAGAATACTATGTAGGCACCGAAAAGGAAGTTGATCTGAATTTATGCACATGCATCAGGGTCCCCATGAAGAAGCCCTTTAGATGCATCGTTTCATTTAATTCACACAGCAACCCCATGAAATGCCTATTTTACAGATGCAGTGAGACTTGTCCACAGTCACACAGTTAGTACATTGTGCAGCAATAATTAGTCTGAGTTCTCTGGACCCCTAGATTCACTTCCTTATCCACTTACACTCTACCAGCTCATAAGTGTCAAAATCATGCGTCCTGTTGGCTCTCCACCCATGGAGATTTAATTCAAGAGGACATTGGTTTGTGTAATCATGAAAAACAGGAAGAGACTCATGTAAAAGTAACAGCAAACATATCGAGTGCCACCGTTAAGTTAATTCTGAAGGAGGTAAGTTTCCTTTGCCTTCCATGATTGAAACAAAATTTAGGAGTGTACATCCAGATTCTGGCTGTGTTACTCCCCATGTCAGAGATTTTCATGTATTTTTAGAGCCATTACTCTGTTTAAAATGCCAAATTAGGGGCACCTGGGTGGCTCAGTCGGTTAAGCGTCCGGCTTTGGCTCAGGTCATGATCTCACGGTTGGTGGGTTCAAGCCCCGCGTCAGGCTCTGTGCTGACAGCTAGCTCAGAGCCTGAAGCCTGCTTCAGATTCTGTCTCTCCCTCTCTCTCTGACCCTCTTCTGCTTGCACTGTGTCTCTCTCTCTCTCAAAAATAAATAAAAAGCATTAAAAATAATAAAATAAAATAAAATAAAATGCCAAATTATGAGTGATGTAAGTGAGAAGTCATGCTTTTGCTCAAATATAGTTACTGACAGTGTAAGATGTCACACGTATAGCTTGTATTTACAATTTGTCATTCTTTTAATATTTGCAGATGGGCAGAAGAGAAAGAAATCTTTGAGAAAGAAACTGGATTCACTAGGAAAGGAGAAGAACAAAGACCGAGGTAAAGGACAGAATGAACTTGCCACAGATGTATGTGCCGCGAAGCATAATGGTTGAATTTGGTGGGGTTTTTGAATCGCCTAGATTTATGCAGTTCGACTCTATTATGTAAACTGGCTTTCTACAATGGAATGTCATTAAAGCCTGTTTTTGTCCACTCTTTTGTGTCTGAGTGGCCCTGGCCCGAATTGATGAATTCAACTGGTTCGAGCAAAGTGTGACTTCGGCCAAGTTTCTGGTTCCAATTATGATGCTGGCCAATCAGCAGCGCATATGAAGAACCTGGGTTGAGTAGCCATGGACAGCATCTCTAACGCTAACCAGCTGCCTGGCGAGGCCTGATAGTTAGGCAGGGCTAGCTGAATGAGGAAAAGTATGGACTCGCCTACTGTGACTACTGGAAAGAAACAGCCTCATCCTCATGGGCCACTGGGGATGGGTCATTCTCAGCATTTCTGTGTCAGATTACAGAAGGCTTAGATTTTGCCTTATATGTTTTGGGGACTGTTGACTCTCTTCATACTGTTTTGTGTCCCTTCTATGTCTATTTAGGGAACTGACACATTAGCTACTCTTTGAGAGGTATTTGTGGTCATTTTTAACTAATATTCACCCAGCCTGCATAACGGGCACCTGGGCCCCATTAGCACAGTGCAACGTTCTGTGGCTTGCATGTAGAGGCCCATATGAAATGGCCACTGAACAGTGCAGTCGTATGAACGTACTTCCATTTTATGTGACAAAATGAATGAGTGTTGACTGAGGAGAGCCATATGTTTCACCTCAGAGTTCTTTTCTATAATGATTGAATTTCTGCTTGAAAAATAATGGAAGGCAGTGAAATTGAAGGTAGAAAAATAAATGCATTGCGGTTGGCACTAGACAAGCCCTAGTCCACACCCTTGATCCCAGACTC
Organism: Suricata suricatta; assembly: GCF_006229205.1. Lineage (NCBI taxonomy): Eukaryota > Metazoa > Chordata > Mammalia > Carnivora > Herpestidae > Suricata > Suricata suricatta. The sequence goes on along the minus strand of NC_043717.1, from coordinate 7,189,037 downwards.
TGCACCCAAGTGTTGAACTGTGCCTAAAAGTGTCATGACATTTGGTTCTTTGGACTACAGGGAGATTAGAAAAATTCTCAAGAATGGAGAATCCATGTTTTCCTTCCCTTAGAGCATGATTTCTCAACCTGGGTCTACTGACATTTTAGACTGGATAATTCTTTGTTATGGAGGCTGCCCTGTTGACAGTGTGAGATGTCTAGTGGCATCTCTGGCCTCCACCCCTGGTCTGTAGGGGTGCTGGACATGAGTGATGTTATAAACCACAAATGTGCAGCTTCTCACATGCCAATTCCAGTCCAGGTCGACTAGCATACTCACCGGGGCATATCCTGTCACAGCAGAATCTGCTGCTGGAATAATTAAGGCAAAGGGCATTAACTCTTGTCCATATACCTACCGCTGTCGGATAAGTTGTGATCTATGTCATTGGTTCACATGTTCTTACCCTTAGTTTTAAACGACTCTTAGTAACCAGGGCAGCTTTTTCAAACTAGAGTTTTTACTCATTCTGTTCCTGTCACTGACCACCTTTACCTCACGAGGTTAGAGTAATTCTACTGTTTATAAAGTGAATTCATGGGAACACACAGACTGGCATTAGGAATGTGTATCTTTTATTTAGTGTTTTATTTACTTTTTGAGAGAGAGAAAGACTGTATGAGCAGGGGAGGGGCAGAGAGAGAGGCAGATACAGAATGAGAAGCAGGCTCCAGGCTCTGAGCTGTCAGCACAGAGCCCAATGAGGGGCTCGAACCCATGAAAGTGAGACCATGACCTGAGCCGAAGCCAGACGCTTAACCGACTGAGCCACACAGACACCCCGAGGAATGTGTATCTTTAAAGTTGGTTTATTGTAGGATGATGATACGGATACTAGGATTTGAATACTCATAATGTAGATGTCCAGTGATTCTTCAGAAGTGCCCATTCAGGCTAGACCAAGACAAATGAGCGTTTTCTGCAGGAGATGGTTGAGTTCCCTCAACACTGGGAGATGTGTGTGTGCTTGCTTATATTACAAAACAACAGGAAGCAAGGATGTGAATGAGCAGAAAAAGGAAGGCCAGGGGAAGTAATTGACCAATATGTACTGAACCATTATACATTTTTCAGACCAAATCATACTTATATATTACGTAGGCTTGGCGAACCTTTGGCAGTGTTCTCTAAGGCTGCACAGGGAGCTGGCTGAAAAAGGAAGGCAGGTCCTGGTGGTCCAAAGAAAAGACACATTGGGGCACCTGGGTGGCTCACTCGGTGAAGCATTCGACTCTTGGTTTCAACTCAGGTCATGATCTCACGGTTTTGTGGGTTCGAGCCCCACATTGGGCTCTGCACTGGCAGCTGGAAACCTTCTTGAGATTCTCTCCCTCTCTCTCTGCCCTTCTCCCACTCATGCTCTCTCTGCCTCTCTCAAAATAAATACACTTTAAAAAATATTTTTAAAAAAGACAAGACACATTGCCCATCGAACTAAATGGAGAAATATCAGGCTTCATGGCAAAAGAAGGGGTTTTTTTCTCTTTTAAAGTAGCTCTGACATTTAAAATGAACAAGTATTGGGCTTAAGTGAACCTTAATTACCGGGCATCTTTTCTGAAAAACCTGGGAAGCAGGGCGTGAGGGGACAGCGTGCAGGTCTGACACAGTTATCATGGTTCACATGATTTTCTTCCACTTGAATATTAACATCGGGGCTCCAAACAGCTGCACATGTGGAAAATGATAATCATTTGCGTCCAAGAGTAAAAGAAGGAAAACAGGAAACTCAAAGTGACCTCTTGGGTTAGGTCATCTAAAAATAAATAGGAGCAGCTTTTTAGAATCGAATTGCTCTCCCAATAAAGAGTGATTCATTAAGTGTTTGATATGCTGCTAGATTAATTGATTCAATCAGAATGAATCATGTCCTGTCTTTTATTTAATTGCCTGAACATAAAACACAACAGATTGTGTGACACTGCTGTGTCCCTCCTGCCCGTATGACTTTTGAGTTCCATATGGAAACTAATTCAAGATTGATGCTGGGTTGGAAAACATATTTTCATACAGAATACTTCCCAGTCCTTAATTTCTCCTAGTTAAATTACTTGGCAGCCAAAAAGCATTTTTTTTAACTTTCAGAACTTCAGAAAATTTCTTTCTTGTGTCAAAAAAATCATTTTGAGGGAAAAGAGTTTAAAGTAGCTACTTTGTCCCAGTTAATGTGGTTCCTGATCGGAGCGCAGAAGTAGGTTTTGTTGTGGCATAAGTCTGAGAGACAGGTCCCCTCTCCACAGTATATTTTCAGATTATGCCATATATTTATGGATATAAAATCTGGGGATAATTTAGGTGTGGCACATTTCTTTGCACTGAACTGGTATCATGCCAGGTTTTATTTTCCCCAGAGTCTAAGAATGTTACTACGTGTGAGCTGTGAAGCAGCACTAGATAGAAATAGTGGATACAACCTGATTTTGTGTCATATTAAATAGCCGTAGAAAAATCAAGTATCAGTTATCACCACGTAGAACTTCACAAAGAGAACGACTAAATGCCGTCTTTGAGTGCTGTTGCCGGAACTCAGAGAACCAGAGGTAGGGTGGGGGGGGGTGACTGCAGGGGCAAGTAGGAAGGGGCCATCTCACACGGGATTGTGCGGACCCCAGCACAATGTTGGTCTGCATGCCAAGAACATCGAGATGCCATTAAAGTGCATGAAGGAGAAGGGGCATCTTAATGGTGTGGTTAAACAGATTGCCACCCTGCGGTGTAACACGTGAACTTGGGATGAGAGTAAGGCAAGAGTGGAGGGAGGAAGCCTGAATCCGGAGGTGGAATCACTTCTGGTGAGGACACTGTCCAGGAGGGGACCGAGTGAGTGGGTGGAAAAGGTGGCATGAAGGAAAAAGTAAGAGGAGAAGAGAAGGTCAAGGAGATGTGAAGATGGAGAATTAGATGGGCCCTTTAGGTAGACATCCAAACCACCAATGGTGATGGTAGATTGGGGAGTCTGACCACGAGTCAAAGTCAGTGACAATAGAGCAATAAGCAGGAGGCAAGAGTACCCTCACAGTGGCCCATTTCTGCCACATGGTGGGAAGGCACACATCTGGAAGTGGCAGTAGGGAGCCAAGGATGAACCCCCAACCCCGCGGTTCATGCAGCGGAAGGTGCACAGTTGCTACTAACAAGCATAGCAGGGGAGGCAGTGTTCCTAGGGAACATGTACTGTAGATTATTAGAACATGATACACACTGTCCCTGGCCCCAGAATAGTGGGTCTTGGGAAATGTCCATATGGTTTTTAAAACCTATTATCAGCTGTATCAGCCACTATCAACACAGAGTCTCTAGGGTATTCCCCCCTAAGAGAAGCATTTGGAATCCATGGATAAGCACGTGCGCCCAACATTTTATTTACACCCGAGGAAGGTTTTGCTCAATAGATTTGTGATGAGTCCTCAATTTCACAATAGCCATGCTTGGAGAAGCAATAATATTCAAGGGATCCTGCTTAGACTTTTCCAGGGACTGTAGACAGTGTAACACAAGTTACATGGAGAGGCCTCCTTTCTGGAGCTTGTAAGAGTTCTCAAGAGAATGCGATGAGAAACAAGATACTACATTAAAATTCTGTCACCAAAAGAATAAATAAACTCAGCCAGGCAAGAAAGCCTATTAGGGAAAAATAAAAAGTCTGTTAGAGTATCAGCTCTTGAGTAAAACTAAAAGAGAAATAAAAATGGAGAAGCATGACCTCATGCATTCCATCCATTTAATTTGTATTCAATTATTCCAGCTTGCAAGGAGGGTGGCAGAGTTTGGGACATTAAAAATGATGGATACCAAAGCTAACAGCAGAGAGCCCCAGGCAGAACTCGAACTCACAAGCTGTGAGATCATGACCTGAGCCAAAGTCGGCTGCTGAAGCTACTGAGCTAGGCACCACCTCCCCAGTTTTTTTTTTAAGTAAGGCTATGTGATTATTCCCATACACAAGACAGCACAGATATACAGGATAAATCCTGGCGTGCACAGGAGGTGGTCCGATATCGTCCCCTTTGCTAGTTAGTGGAGGTGGCCTTCATCAATAGTGAATACTGCATCTTGCTGCACTTGTCTACATCAGTCACTCAAAAACATGCCTAAATTTCTTTTTATTATCATATGCCACCTAGTTTGTTGAGAATGATAGAGAATGGTAAGCATCTTCTGAAAATCCCCAAATGCTGACATTTTGATTTTTCACTTCAAAACAGATTCATGTTTTGATAGAACCAGAGGTACAGACTTTTCAAGTACCATTTCTGCTTTTTTTTTTTTAAATAATTCTTTTGTTTATTTATTTTGAGAGAGAGAAAGTACTCATGCACAAGCAAGGGAGGGGCAGAGAAAGAGGGAGAGAGAGAACCCCAAGCAGGCTCCAAGCTTTCAGTGTGGATCTCAATGTGGGACTCGACTCAGAAACCATGAGATCATGACCTGAGCTGAAACCAAGAGTCAGACGCTCAACCCACCATGCCACCTAGGTGCCCCCGTTTCTGCTTTTAATGTAGTCTTGGCCATTATCCCAGTGATGTTAAGAATGTTGCCATAGATCAAGGAAGGCACCCTTTCAAAGCCTCTTTGCACCTGATTTAATGTTAGCTCTCTCTTTCAAAGAACAAACAAGTCTTACAATTGTTCTCTCTTGGTCATTCTGGTCTTATTCATATGGGTTAGAAAAACAAGGGAGAGCCTAGACTCCAGTATTCTCCTGGTCGGAGATGTAATTTTGACTCTAAAAGAAACAATGCATTTAACTTGAACAGTAATGCTTTTCAGCATACATCTAAAATATTGCCAGTAAAATGCCTGGCCCTAAGGACCCATGTGCTTACAGCGGACATGTGTACATATGGACTTGCTACAGCGATCCGGAAAACAACTGTGTGTACATCTCCGAATAAAGCCATAGACTTCTGCATTAGGCTCCTTCCCCAACACCGTCCTTACAGAAGGACTTAACACATTGTGTCCTGGACCCCCTCACTGGTTAGTCAGTTAGTGACGAGAGCCCAACTGTGCATGTAGCCAGCGGAATGGCTGGAGTGTAGATCATGAGGGCGACAGCCATTCGGGTCCTCACTTGATGTCCTGGTGCTTTGACTGGGAACCTCAAAGTATATCTATTTAACTAAACTTCAGTGATCGCTTCCGTGCCTATCTGGCAGATACCTATGTAGTTGTTTACATATCTGACCCCCTTCCTGACTCTGGATCCTTCAAGAGCAAGGACTAGACCTTTGGTGAGCCTTGTACTCCCCATCGCGTAGCTTGACAAGGCACGCGGTAGCTGTTACGTGAAGTGACTGCTAAGTAAATGAAGACATGTAGCCTTCTCGTGCCTTGTAAGTTCGGAGGCTCTGGAGACACACAAATCACAGGCTAACGGCTCATACTCATGAGGCTAAAGCCTAGTGTACATTCTATCAAAAAGTCACATTTCTCCATAAAGTTTCTGCCTTTAAAACGTACGTGAGATACGTGTGTGGGGCGAGGGGACCACAGGCCTACATTTCTAAAAACATACTGGTCTGCTTGATAGAAATAGAAACGTTGGCCACTCTGAAAAACACAAACGTCACCTCAGGAAACAGGCCTTTGAAGATGTCTGCCCTTAGGGCTGAAACACCAGTGAGCGCCTTCCCTGGTCCGGTCATGGCTGCAAGTGAATGTTTGTGTTTTGATTCCAGAATTCATCCCACAGGCATTTGGAATGCCCTTGTCCCAAGTCATTGCAAATGACCGGGCCTATAAGCTCAAGCAGGACTTGCAGAGGGACGAGCAAAAGGACGCATCTGATTTTGTGGCTTCCCTCCTCCCGTTTGGAAATAAAAGACAAAACAAAGAACTCTCAAGCAGTAACTCATCTCTCAGCTCCACCTCGGAAACACCAAATGAGTCAACGTCCCCGAACACCCCAGAACCGGCTCCTCGGGTCAGGAGGAGGGTGAGTTGGCCAGGGCTTTCTCTGACACCATTGCAGAAGCAACCAGAGCACTATTCTGGAAATGTAGTCCAGGTATCTGTCAACAGCCCCATCCGGGCGTAGGGCCGTAGGGCACTGGGCACACCCTCAGAGCCTTGTCCTGACCCCTCTCAAAGCTGTTGGGTGCCCCTCCTTGGTTAGCCATGTGCCCCATGGAATCCTGAACATTCTACAATGTCTCTGTTGACTGTGCTCTAGTGTAATCTGCTGCTGTTCTACCTGACTCGGCCTTGAGACTGTGGGGCTTGGGGGCAGGGCCGGGTGTGCTGGTTACTCTCTCAGTCTCTAGTCCAAGAACCACACCTGGTCACTGGGAGGCCTCTCCTCTTCCCCTTGCCTGGAGAACCAAATGCGTGCCACCCACAGCCCCTCACTACTGTCCTCAGTAAAAGCGCAGACACTCCCCATTTAAAATCCACATTTAAGACCTCTCCAAGATAAAGCGGGTGGCTGAGACACTGCTGTTTCTCAAGGCTCCAGCTAAGTTTAAAAACGAGGAAGTGACCTTGTGGGATATTTAAATTTGTGTGATGGAATTGTTCTTCCAGTTTTATCATCGTCTCTCGGATTGCATGTTCCATGACAATAACACCCAAACTCCGTGTGAGAGCTTACTGGAAATCTGGAGCCCAGGCAATGGGCCCAGCAAACGCCTTCTCCTCTGGCCAGGCATTGCTAGGACAGGCTTGCAAACTCCTTCCTCTGTGCTTCATGAAGGAGGGGCGGCTGTACAGACGTGGCTCGTGCCCTGCTCCCCTGTGCTCAGCCTTCACCATTTCCAACACGGCGGCCCTCCTCCCACCTGCCAGTGCAGAAGCATTAATGTCCCTGCCCCTACCGGAAGTTGCCCTTAATCGATGACTTCTGAGGCTTGTGGTATAAACAGCTCAGCTCCCTAGCATGGTTACCTCTGAGACGCTTGACCTACGCGGTCTCCCAGATGTCCTCAGGGTCTTGGGCACAAGCTGTCCACTGGCTTGTCATAGGCTTGGTGATGCTTCCCATCCGATGCCCTCCCTTCCCTCTCTCATTTCCCCACTCCTTCCCTGATAAAGCTCTTTGTGCCATTTCTGGGGGAAACCAAGCTAACCCTGTTCCATGAAATCCAGTTTGAAAAATCTACGTCCTAGAGGCATAGTTGCAATCTTCTTTTCACTCCCAAGGCTCCTCTGACTTGACCTCATTCCTCGGGTATGTGATTTTTCTCATTCCAAGAAATGAAGTGGTCGGGAAATATGATACGTCTGCCCTCTCGTGTCTTCCATTTGGAAAATGTTTGTCGGCATCGTGACTGCCGTTACCTGGCCCTATGTGGTGGTGGTTTCCTAATGTTTTCAAAAGGTGTTTGCTGCTTTCCTTCTAATGCACAAACAGCATGATTCAATCAAGCGGCATCATTGTAAATGTGACAGATAGTCATGAGCCAAAGTGTTATTGGAGAGCATCTCAGGGACGCTGTTTTCATTTTCCCCGTCCGCACTCTTTGTTCATGGCTGTGTATAATTTGCAGGGTGCGATGTCAGTGGACTCTATCACGGATCTTGATGACAATCAGTCTCGACTTCTAGAAGCTTTACAACTCTCCTTGCCTGCCGAAGCTCAGAGTAAAAAAGAAAAAGCCAGAGATAAAAAACTGAGTCTGAATCCTATTTACAGACAGGTCCCCAGGCTGGTGGACAGCTGCTGTCAGCATCTAGAAAAACACGGTAAGCAGACTTGTCTGTCAGTGACCAAGTATGAGAGACTTTCATGTACTCAAGCATCATGGACTTAAGCGCCCATGGATTTAAGTGCTTTAGTCATTTGATCAGACTCTAGGCTGACATTTCCTTACAGATCTGAGTGTTTGCTTAAAAGGGTACTGGGCGGAACAAGGTTGTGGGGGACAAAAATCAACTTGACGGTGTTCAGGCTGCCCAATGCCCAAGGGTCCTCAGGCATGAACCTGGGGCCAGGCATCTTAGGGGAGGCCAAGATCTGTTGGACTGGGTCTGTCCCCAAGCCTCCCTTCAAACAGAACACAGCCACTTTTATCTTTTTCATGCATCGAGGTTACTAACAAGACTTCCTTTAAATACATGAGAGTCCACCTTCAAACAAACAAACAAACAAAGATTTGCAAACCATTCCATAAATAAATAGAAATTACACGGGTTTTGGCAATAGCTTTTTATATGGCTATTTACGGTTTTTGCGGGAAGATGTCCACTTCAGATTCTTCACAGTGACCCTTTTGGCAACTCAACTCCAGTTAATTTGTTGACTTAAAAATAATGTACACTTCGTCAAAACTTTTTCTGAAATGTAGACTTTTGGCTCACTGAACTGCTCTTTCCATAATCTTAATGTGTTTCCTATTGCATTTTGTGGACATGAGAAAACATAATTGCTTCTTTGCTCTAAAATGAAATGCTCCTTGTAATGAAAAGAAAAAGGAACAGAGAAGCAAAGGCATCCTGAGGCTGTTGGGGAGACCTACCTACTGTTAACACTCTCATCTAATTGTTTCCAGTAAAAGTGAGACTTTATAAACAAAATTATGAAGGAGATTTCTAACTGCCTTAATCACTAGGTAACAGATGGATGACTTAATAAAAATAATACATATCGAAGCTTTCTTTGTCTATACAGAATTTTTATATGGACGTGTGTGTGTGTGTGTGTGTGTGTGTGTGTGTGTGTGTGCATCTGTCACTTCTCCTGGGAAGGTATGCTGGAGGTCAAGGAAAATGTCTTTGTCATTTTTGATTCCCAGCACTTATTATCATGATTAATACAACGTAGGTGTTCAATAATAAATATTACTTGCACGGAATTATTTTTAAAAACAGCTTAGCAACTAAAGAATTCAGTACGGCAAATATGTCAATTCAACCGAAATTTCACGAGGATGTAGGAAAAGCGACTCATAATTTTTAATTATAGTTTTCCCTGCAAAGAACGTAGAGACTGAACTGTAAGCATTTGAAAGGGCCCTAAGTGAGAAAATTGTACTCCAATCACATAAAACTCTAGTGCCAGGTTGAGTAACTGCTTACATGAAAGAAAACTTTGTATGTCTTTCTATGTTCTTTTTGAAAATAAATTTTCATGGATTATCATTTGTAAAATAACCTTTCTTTTAAGCTTGCTAAAAAACTGCACAGTGCCTCCTTTTTTGGAATCGTTACCATGCAGCCTAGGGCCTAAATGGGACAAGATTATCCAGAGTGATTTCTCAAGGCCCTGATCTGTCTCTGGTTTCCATGGTGTTTAGCTCCAGAAAACTAAGAGACTGTTCAAATGCAAATAGATACTGGTCTTGGTCGCTTAAAACCAATAAAAAAAAGAGCAAACCTCAAAAACAATCTCCTAAGCCTCTATCTGCCAGTTTGGGCAACGGGGAGCAGAGAGTATGATCCACTTTAGCCTTATAAACATTTGTCCAAGATCTTTTCATTCCCTCCAAACTTGGTCTCGAACAATGACCTTGACTCCCTCCATCCGTGTCTGTGTGCGCCCCCCTTCCCCCTGCGCCCAGATGCTTTCTATAGGACTGGCTTAAAGTTCCCTAAGCATCCTCAACTTCCCAGCAGCACAAATTTCAAAACAACAACAACAACAACAACAACAACACAGACAGTATAATGGAGACTTAAGCGCTATTATCTTTCTGGGATTTAGGCTGATTTTAAGGTTTATCAGGCCTGCCCTCTTTACTTGATATTCCCTAAGCCTGAGGTGCAGGGGCTCTGGGTCGAATTTCCATTCTGGTTTCCGATGAAAAGGAGAGAATGGTGATCACGTCGATTTCTGGGACGGGCCCCAGCAAAGTCATGTTCCCTTTGCCAGATCTATGCCTGTTTTGATGTACACCTGGTTTTCTCAGTGACTACCTTAAGTCGGGGTTACTAAATGCCTAGACTGTATCTTTTCTTCGAAAAAGAGTCACTGTATAGCTTATTTGCTCTACCTATAAATGCGCGACCAAACAAATATTTTATCAGATTATGATCAATTGAGATACATAGAAATTATGACACTTGATCACTAACTAGTCATTTTTTAAAATTACAGTCATTTTTGTTGGGTGAGGAAGTACTATAATTGAGGAAATAATGTCATAGATATGGGCATTTCCGAAGAGTCTGGAGGGATTCAACCAAATAAATAGTCCCACCTGTGCAGATAATGCCCTTAGGTACTATTGCACTTCTGTAGAAATTTCAGCTATTCAAAAAGCATCAGAAAAGGTAAATGCAGCCAAAATGAACATTTGCTAACACCTGCTATATTAAGGTTTTCTGTTTTGCACAAAGGAGATTCATTTCGTTCAATCAGGGTCTGTTTCTCTCTTTATAATTGCAGATGCCAGATATGATTCTAAGTCCTTTATATGCATTAATTAATTGAACTGTTGCATGACTTTTCAGGTGGATACTGATTATACTCCTTTTGCAGATGTGAAATGTAATTCTGGAGTGACTCTAAATAGCTCAATTATCCTGTTTTTAAGCTCACAGAGAGGTAGAAGCAATAAATTAGGCAAGGGGTGGGACTCGCTTATGAGGCAGACACACCAACAGCAGCAACAAAGAAGGTACAGAAGTCTTTTGAAAATAGATGCAGACCAAAATCTCGCCCAAAGGCAAAGCACTAATGTATGATCATGCAAATCAACAATAATTAGCCTCTCCCCATGATTCTCTCAAATTATTCTGGAAATTCAGGATACCATTTATTAGGTATAGAACTGATAAATGGGATGTATGGATTCCTGATTATATTTATAAATGGATTTGTAATTATAGATGTTATCTTTCTAACTGAAAAGCCCTGGAAAACCAACCAAAAAGGGCTTATACTTAATGCATCATGTGACAAGACTGTAAACTATATCTACAAAAAGTTATCTATTTCCTATGTGAGAGCAATAATCAGTTATATACCATCACAATAAAATAATTCATTCATACTGATATCAAAAATCTACCCAGAATACCTGTAGTAAGAAGCCAAGAAAGTTCTATAAAGAATATGGCAAAGCTCTACCAACAAATCTAAAACATGACTTAAACAAAGTAAGATGTTTACTTTGGTTCTGGATGAAAGAAATAATGTTAGAAAGATTGAAATTCTTTCCAATTTAATTATACATTTGTACGGGTCAGACCTTTTCTAGTGGCAAGAGAGAAGAACCCAAATAAAACTAGATTAAGCAAAGCATCACCCCCTCCCCAAATCCTATTTACATATGGAAGTCTCAGCATCATATCTAAATTCAAGCCCAGCTGGACCCAGGATTCAAATGATACCACGAGGGCATGAGTCTGTGTACTGGCTTCCCTCTCAGACCAGCTTTCTCCCTGTGGCTGCAAAATGTCCGTTGGCAGCTCTGAACCCCTATCAGCCTCATAACTGAAGATCCCAAATGAAGAGAAAATGAGCCCCCAAGGAAAAAAATGAGTAGAGATGGTGATCATCAGTGGTGATGAGTTATGGCTTGCATAGGAAAAGGAGATCTTCAGACACTCTGTGCCCCCAAAGTACATCATACTTTTTAGGGAGTATTCTTGTCCCCCAGAATCAAACCTGAATCCATAAAAACTCTGGCTCAACTATGTAAAAAGAAATACACACACACACACACACACACACACACACACACACACACACACATCGAGTAAAGTCTGGATGGAAATAAACCAAAATATTCAGAGTGGTTATTTCTGCATCAAGTATTTTGAAAAGTATATTATCTTTTACATTTTTCTGCATTTTCTAGATTGTCTTCGATAAGTGTTTGTTTTCAGTTATAGTCAATGAAACAAGAAGTATGTATTTCCACCACTGAGGGAGAGCTAAAAATTCATATAATATTCATGTTTAAGTTATTATTCCATATAATGAAGAAAACGTTACTTTTTTCATATGGAAAAGACGTGGAAATGACACACTATCACGTGACAAATGTTTCATCACAGATGTTTAACATGACACGCCCCTGGTGTTACAGGCTGGAGTTACAGGGAGTTCTGCAGGGTTATACTGCCAAGTATAAGCAGGGCGAAGCTCTGTGTGTTGCAGCGGGCGCTGGCATCCTATTCTGGGTCTGCGGTGATTTCCTCCAGAGCTTCAAACCATAAAACCGGACTATTGATTTTGTTTGCTTCTTTGCAGGCCTCCAGACCGTGGGGATATTCCGAGTTGGAAGCTCAAAAAAGAGAGTGAGACAAGTAAGTGAAAAGTAAAGACCGCATTGTACATTTCACGGGACTTTCAAATGAATTTCCCTCATACAAAGTTCAAGTGTATGCAAATTCATTTCTGAATATCTCCGAGGTATCCTCCCACCAATTAGCATATAATTGAGTCCCAAGAGGTAAAAGGCTCAGAAAAGTTGTGCTGCAGTGAGGATCAAGCACTTGAAAGCAAAACGTTTGGATGTGCCCATGGCACATACAGCCAAACAAAACTAATTCATAACCATCTTACAGAAATTATAAAAGCAGGAGATTCAGACAGCACCTAAACAGTAAGTGATAATAAGTAGAAGACTATTGTAGAGCACTTGTTTTTCCTTAAAGGTAGTATGAATAATGTCATTGACATTCTCTTCATATAAATGCTAATTTTGATAGTTTTACTTTCTCAAAAATAAAGAATTCTCGTTAAGTTTCCATGGATCCATCAATTCCCCAAATCATTTTTCATGTGGGGACTGCACCCGTTGGTTTCCGTCAGCACTGTGCAACATTCCCACAAGTTTGATACTAGAACTTCAGGAATCCGTGCCTACGATCAGGAAGGTATTTGTGCTCATGATAGCTTTCCAAAGAGGCAAAAGCCATCCTTTGGAAAAAATAATTCATTTGTTGGCTAAAAGAAAATCAAAATGTGATGTCTCCTCTCTTGGTTCCAACAGAAAGAAGGAACTCAGCAACTCAAAAATGAAGGCAAAGGAAAATAATTTTTAGTTGATGAAGCTGGGGAAATATTTGTTCATATTATTAAAACTAACTGAAATAAATACCTCCTTTTTGTTAAAAACAAAAGGGGCTTCTGAAAGGAGTATTGTCTTTATTTTCCATAGTCACACAAAAGACTACTGAACAGCATTTAACATTTCACAACAGGACTTGCAAGAAGGAAGGATAGCGTAGTAACATTTTGGGGACACTCACCTGTGTGGACCTGGAGACCATTTTCAAAAAATTATCTTATTGACTCCACCCACCAGCCCTGAGAGTAGCCCCTGCCTTCACCCACTTCCTTTGGGGCTTAGAGAGACTAGGAAACTCAACTCAAGATCACACAATGTAACCCGTGTTTAATTCAAGATCGGCATTAAACTCAAGATCACATAATTTAGATTAAATTCTTTCCTTGGCCTGTTTTTTCAGCACGTGTGTGCACTCAGGAAAGACACGTGGCGTGTTTGAACGATCACAAGTAGGAATATGGTACCAGGGGAAGTCTTGGTCATTCTGGCAGCCCGCTGCGCACTAATGACTTCGCTGGAATCACTGAGCAATTCAGGATGGTGGTGTGCGTTCTGCTCAGGTGGAGAGGAGGCTGGTGTCAGAAATTATTATAGCTGGTTATAGCTAGATCCACCAAAGGGAAAACCTCTGCAGGGAGATTTATTTAAGGATTATCCAATAAAAAGATAATTTGTGGTTATTTAGACTTCAAGGCTAGTGTGAAATATGCCTTAGCTCCCCATTTTATTTTGAACATCGCTTCTTATCACCCTACACTTTTTACTGAGAACAGTTGTCACAGTATTAAGAGCTAATTAATCATCTGGGGGTTTACCAGTTTACCACCAGACTCTCTATCAGTCTGAGAGCTGGGGCCCGACAAGCACGTTGCCTCTTTGTTCCCTACCGCACTTTGAAAGCCTATACCAAGGCCTGGTACACAGGAAATTGAATGGATGGATGAATGAATGATTGAACAAATAGATTCTTATAGAAGCTCATTGCATAGAGGGGATTCGTGAACTCACATAATTGTTTCCACAGCAGAAACCAAGACATAAGAGAAGTTGGGCTGTCGGTCATGGAAGTAGGGTGTAGGGTTATGGCCCCCTTCCTCTTGCTGTTGGGTTTTCCTGTTGTTATAAATGCTAATAAACCAAGTATAATGATTAAGGCAGGAGATCCCTTTGGGAACTGTCAAGCCTAAGGCAGCTTTTGTTTCGTAATTGTCATCTTTCAAGCCTTAGTCACAAATGGCTTATGAGGGTTTTTTAATTTTCTTGCTTGCAGGGGAGAAAAATCCTTGCTTTCTTGTCGAATGTTTCTGTAAAAAGTCAAAATTCCAACCCAGTAAGATTGCTGACATGCAAAACTGCTGTATAATAGGCTCATTCCTCCCTCCCACACTCACTGTTGACCTAACCCCTTAGCTCTTCCTCCCGACCTTCTGGATGGCATTATCAAGCCTTTCTGCTTGCATCATTAACTTCAAACCTACAGATATTTTATTTAATAATGCATTTAAATATATATTCATGGCTGGGTGCATAGACTCTGAAGATCAAGGTGACATGTTGTTTTCTTCTCCTTTTCTGTGTCCATGTAAGCCAGATACTGCATGTCACAGCTCGCTCTTTCTTTCCTTCCTTCCTTCCTTCCTTCCTTCCTTCCTTCCTTCCTTCCTTCTTTCTTTCTTTCTTTCTTTCTTTCTTTCTTTCTTTCTTTCTTTCTTTTTCTTGCTTGCTTGCTTGCTTGCTTTTTTTCTTGCTTTCTTTCTTTCTTTCCTTCTTTCTTTCTTTCTTTCTTTGCTGGGCACGGAGCATTGAGGTACAGTGTTATAAGACTGCCACTTGAACCGTTCTTTTTTTCCAGTTACGTGAGGAATTTGACCGTGGGGTCGATGTCTCTCTGGAGGAAGAGCACAGCGTTCATGATGTGGCTGCCCTGCTGAAGGAGTTCCTGAGGGACATGCCGGACCCCCTTCTCACCAGGGAGCTGTACACGGCCTTCATCAATACTCTCTGTGCGTAATACAGCCATTTGCAGGAATGTGTCCGGGGATTACTGGGATGTCCAAGTCACTCATCAAACAGTGTGCTTGTGTTCCCAGTACCTCTTTTTGTTCTTATTGACTGGTCTCTAATGAATGGGCTATTTGGGGGAATTTTCTGAGATTTACCCTGGGGAGAATTAGCAAGAAGAAAGTTGCAATAAAACAAAGAAGAATTTGGGATGCTTTCAAATGACCCTAGCACAGTAGAGAGTGCTATATATTGATGCTTTGGGGTAACAGCAAGAGTTCACGTTGAGCCTGTGCCTAGAAATGAGCTTGCGTTTCTGGTAGGAGGAAGGAGGGAGCCCAGAGTTAGAAACCCAGAGTTAGAAAAGGCAGCAGGCAACATTCCAGGGAAAGCAGGATGCCATAGCCCAGTGCCAGAACTTTTAATATGGCTGCTCCGGAGCTGTAGACACAGATCTCACGGAGGAGTAAAGGAGGAGGAGTTGGGAGGAGCAACAGGCCAGAGCTGCGTCAGCCTCCATATATTTCTTCCTCCAATGCTACGATTAAAATAGGATCACAAAGGAGAGCAAAGATGCTGTCACTGTGCCATGTATTGGTGATTGCCAACAAAAAGTCTACTCCTTGTGTGTGGCTCACCAGAAAATGGCCTCACATCTGCTATAAACTCAACTTTTCGAATGTTCACCAATCCCCACTCATTGTTAGTAAATATTGACCAAAAATGAGAGACTGTGATCCCCAGAGTAAATGATGGGTAACGCCAAGGAAAGGAGGGAGAAGAAAGTAAGTGAAATGAAGTTATCTTTCTACCCTGGATTATAACACTCTCTCTAGATGTTGCATTTTCCCGGGTCTATGGATCTTTATGTCCTTCATAGAACCTCGTGGTAACTTCCTAAGCCAGTGCCCCCATAGGCTGAAGTGGAATTGGAACTTGCCTTGTTAATCCCTTTCGGAAAGCCACGGAGAAGGGCCTCTTCTTAGAGCCTGAATGGCGGAACTCCCTCTTGAGCTGACTTAGGATGCCTCCTTTTGCCTTGCTTAGTGCTGGAGCCAGAGGAACAACTGGGCACCCTGCAGCTTCTCATTTACCTGCTACCTCCCTGCAACTGCGACACGCTCCACCGCCTCCTCCAGTTCCTCTCCACAGTGGCCAAACACGCCAACGACAGCGTCGGCAAAGATGGGCAAGAGGTATGCGCCCCCTGCCGCCCTGCATGCTGGGATTCATCCTTTGGTCCCTTGTCCCCTTGCAGAAGAGTGGGCCGTTGATTCGGTTAAGGGTTGCGTCCAGAGGAAAGGATGCCTGCCCTTTACTGCCCCCGCTGTCTATGTGGACCAAGAAGCGGTATAGGCTTTTCTCTGGAGGGACAGTTCCTAAGAGCACATGGGCCACTCACCTCCTGTGTTTCAACGCTGCTTCCAAACCAGCTGTTATTTTCCATGACAGTGCTTTGCTCAAGACCTTGAATCCCATTTGTAGGAAGAAGACAAGCAATGAGCTATGGAGGGGCTTGCAATCATGAAAACAATGGAGTCGTGGGGATGGGGGAAGATTGCTGTGTTTGAAATTAGTTTGATCTTCTTTAACTCGGAGTCCAAATATGAGGTCACGTTACTCTTCCAGTTTGTCCCTCAAGCTTCCATCTGCCGATTAGTTAGTTAGTATCTTCCTTTTGCTCCTTAAGCCCTCCCACCCAAACAGTTTGGCTCAATGCAACAGAGAGTCAGTCCTGCTTCCAAACCAGGTAGAGAAAGAACTAGAAGGTCTGATCTGCTGACTATCACCATGCATCTCGATGCCACATGGTGTCAGCTGCTGGACACGTTCTGCACAGTCCTGTGGGCCCTTTTGGGATGTTCTTGTTGAACCCAGTCCCCACTTAGGCCCTACTGTGACCCCACCCCCTGTCCATTTGAAGTCCTGGATTCTGGTTCTCTTGGATCACACTCATACGCTTCGAGGTGTGTTTGTGGTTTCACCCTTGGGCAAAGGAGATACTGGCTTCAATTTCAGGTGGCCATTTAGCAAGTATCCTATTTAATCTTCATCTTAAAAAGAGATCCGTTTCCCTCTTTGATACCATGCAGTCATACCTCTCCTTGACCTTGGATTCCCCAGGTGACCTCAGACCCTTTACTACGCTAACACTCATTATAAATCAGACAAGAAGAGGCCAGAGGCATCCCAAATTTATTTAAACACAGAAACTTTTCTTTTAAATCCTTTATAAGCAGAACTCAGCTCTACTGTGGATTCCGTTCTGTATTTGTCAAATTTATTTGCTACAAATCATGTCATCTCTCTATATATTTTTTCACTTTAATCCAGAAAGGCAATTTTGCAGTTCTTATCTTCATCCTTCCTATTGGCATGAGAATGGAACTTTCCTGAGTTAGCCGTTTATCTCTATAGTATTTACAGTGAGTGAACCCTTTGCTGGCTTCAGCCTTCATAATATGGCACGGACACCTGATTTCAGCAGACACAGCTCTTCTGGGGATATACTGTAATTCTCATAATTGTTAAGTAGTTATATTACCCGTCTGGGTGTCGTCCTTTATCAGTTACAGACGTAAGAGAAGCTGTAGAATCATCTGCCTAATCATTGGGTAGAGGCACAGCCCCGTCTGTGATCTCGGCCACTCAGTTGCTTCTGTGATATTTCTAAAGTACTAGATGAGCAGAACGTCAGGTCTGTGGTGATTAAGAAGGCGGTGAGGAAGGCAGAAAGTCCAATGGAAGTCACTCTCACTTTTTTTAGAATCATGTTCACATGCTCAATCCAAATGCTGGACAAGACTCCATTATCTATGCCCAAAAGAAGCACATATTCCTAGATAGGTACAAATGAAACTTAGCATGTTTCCATTTATGTATCTCCCACCTTGTGCTGGCTGTGCGTCAGGGGCTTTATATGTTATGGTTCACCGTCCACTCCCTGAAACAGAGAGAGTTGTCTCTGTGTTTCAGAGGTGGAAACTGGGGCCTAGAGGGGTTAAGTAACTTCCCTGGTGGCCCACAGGGAGATCCACCTACGGTTGTATGCATTGCTTACTTGTGCACTTCACAGCTCCGAGGGAGGCACCATGCACCCCATAGTCGCTGTAGATTTGCAGAGTTAGTAGGACAATATGCAAGAAGGTGGCAGGAAAATATCTTGAGGGAGGGGCTCTTTTTTCCAATTCACACAAAGTTGTCATATTGAAGAGGGGGTGGGTCAGTCTAGTGTCTAGTAGTTATAGTGGTGGCTCAACCCCAAAGTGGTCTAGCTTACTGAAGGCAGAAATCTAGGATAGAAATTAGGAAAAAACCTCCCCTGGGGATCTAGTTCAAGGTCTTCCAGCTTCCATAGGATTGTGCCCCAGTTGTGACCAACCAAAAGCATGTTGAGACATTACCAAGGATCCTGTGGGGGGGGGGGCGGGAGAGGGGGAAAGTCACCCCTGGCTGAGAGCCCTTGGTAGCTTTTATAACTAAGTGACCATGTGTTCTTGGAGAAACCCATTAACCTTCCTGAACCTGAGTTTTGAGCTTCGGGGATAAAACTTCTTCAACTGGCACTGCGCCGCAGTTGAGAAGACTAGTTTACTCTAAGGAATATGAAAATATCCCAGTAACAGCAAAGCTGGACAGGGAGTCAAGAGTTCACAAGGGTTTCTAGACACTCTGGACCTAAACCTTGAATCAAAATGAAGGACTAGCATTCAAACGTTAAAGCAGCAGGGGAAATACGAGAGTGTTGTTTCTGTGAAATGGGTCGAAGTCACAGGAAAACAGGTGGCCCACACAGCCGTCTTAGATTGGAATAAAGGCCATGGAGTGGGAAGGTCCTGATGAGGTTTGGGGGCAAGTTGGGCTATGTTTGTAGAGTACTGAGTAAGAGCCTGTGTAAGGGAGTAAGTGCTTAATGCTTTTAAGCCCCGAATCTTTGGAAGGATTCCACTAAGGTAGGTATCACCCACGCTGTAGATTGGTTTGAGGCAGGGAGAGAGCGAGTTGGGAGGCTTTTGTATGAATAGCAATGTGGAAAACAGCAATTTACATTGTAAATGTCTCTGCAGAACAATGGCCTTGGTATTTGAATCATGTACATCTTGAGCGCCTATCCGCCTATCCGAGTGCCCCTAAAGGAATGAGTGTTGTTCAGGAACTTTGCGTATTAGTCTTCCTGGGATGCTGTGGCCTCTAGGAGGTGGCAGAAGTGAGGACGCAAGGCAAATATAGAATTAGCAAATGCAGTGCAGAGTCACTCCGGAGCCGTGGAGGAAAAGTGGGGAGCGCGGGCCAGAAAAGTTAAGAATGGCTTCACAGAGGAGACTGCATTTAGGCCTTATGTCAGCGTGAGTGTGGGGATTGAAGGAACAGACCATGTAAGCTTTGTATGGAGGGGCGGGATTAGCTAAAACCCCTCTGGTAGGAGTGAGTAGCAGACTTCGAGGAACTAGAGAGAGGTTGTTTGCTTAATATTTGGCGACGGTGGTGGTTTGGCCTGAGCGGGTAGAGAATACAGGCTGAGCACACCGGTCAAGAAACAAAGCGGTTTTGGGGCGCCTGGGTGGCTCAGTCGGTTAAGCGTCCGGCTTTGGCTCAGGTCATGATCTCACGGTTCGTGGGTTCGAGCCCTGAGTCCGGCTCTGTGCTGACAGCTCAGAGCCTGGAGCCTGCTTCCGATTCTGTGTCTCCTTCTGTCTCTGACCCTCCCCTGCTCGCAATGTCTCTCTCTGTCTCTCAAAAACAAATTTAAAAAAATTAAAAAAGAAAAAGAAACAAAGCGGTTTTGGGGCGCCTGGGTGGCTTTCTGTTAAGCGTCCGACTTCAGCTCAGATCATGATCTCACAGTTGGTGAGTTTGAGCCCCGTATCTGGCTCTCTGCTGACTGACAGCTCAGAGCCTGGAGCCTGTTTCAGATTCTGTCTCTCCTTCTCTCTCTGACCCTCCCTTGCTCATGCTCTGTCTCACTCTATCTCTCAAAAAATAAAATGTAAAAAGAAAATTAGAAAAAAAAAAGAAACAAAGCGGTTTTCAACTTTTCCTCTTCCCTGTTTGGTGGCTTGGGTTAGGTGTGTTATCTATTTGTTGCGTAGTTGTTATGGCTTGGAGCATGAGGAAGGGGGGCCAGAGCAATCCAGAAGCTGGGAGGCCCGCATGACCTTGTTTCCATCAAATAGAGGAAGAGGGAAGAGTTGGGTGGGGGAGATGTGAGCTTCCTTCTGGATAAAATGAACATATTTCCTTTCGAACTGCCACTTAAAATTCACGGCGTCGTGAACTACTAGGATCTGAAAGATTTTGAAAAGACGGGCATGGGAAAAGTTGTTGGCTTGTCCATCAGTGCTTTTCTTGGGAAAAAGAATGGTAATTTAGCAAATTAGAGTGTTTTGCTCTCCGTGTTTGCTTTGCTTTATTCCATTTTGTGTACTATATGCTTGTAATACATGGGAGCGAGTCCTATTTGGTTCAGAAATGACCTAGGATGCTTATTTAGTAAAGATAAAATCGGTCCTTTAATTGGCTGGCTAATCATTAACTAGTGAACTGACCCCGAGCGCACTTGGTGTTACCTGGACATATGGATACATAGATGCTGCTGCACAAACCCAAGGGTGAAGGCTGTCTGTGAACAGTCCTCTTTCCAGGTTCAAAAGCAGTAAAAACCAAAAACAAATCAAAACAAAACAAAGAAGCGTTAACAAGCCACGGCAGCACGGGCTGCAGCTGGAATCTATGTACAATTTTACAGATGGATTGAATTGCGTTCCCAGAATAGCAATAGGAGAAGGAGGGAACGGAAACAGAGTTCTGGATCGTCCTTGTACTAAACATTCTTTTAAAAGAAAACAAAATCTATTTGTTAATGTTAAAAAAAAAATCAAGGAAAATCCTGATAGGACTTTAAAGGGGGAGAGGAGGCCTGAGCTTTAAAGGGATGAATTTGAAACTGACACCTATATGATTTTATCCTTAGCCATAACCTTCCAGGAAGAGAAATGAAAAATAAAATGAAAACATGGCTGGTGTTATATGAATGAAATAAAACAGAGAAAAAAATAGTTGAACCATCCTACACAAATAGCACTTTCTTGAAAATTCCCCGTATTTACCATACAAAAGCCTTTCACTGGGCAGGGAACCTGAAAACAGGCTCACCTTCTAAAACAAGCACCCACCGAGTGCCACGCGGGGCCATGCAGGAATTGCAGGGCTGGGTAACCACGAGCTCGGGGTTCCTCAGGACAAGGGTCGGACTGGGAGTCTTTCTTGTGGCCATGAACCCGGGCTCCTGAATTCTGTGCTGTGCACCCGTGTGCACCCTCAAAGGTTGGGCACGTCTTCCCAGACTGAGCACCCATGGTGCCCGGACGTATCCCTGCATTCCTCAATTTTCACCTCAGATCAACCAGGGAAATAAAACCTTGCCTGGACTGGTGGTTCTCACCCAAGGGCAGTTTAGCCCCACAGGGAACTGGTGGCAATGACCTGCGTGCCTCTCCTGCAGAGCCCTCTGCACACTGGTGTGCCTCTATGTGTTTTACATCATTGTTGCATCCAGCATTCTTCCTGCTGTGGAACTGTCCCTTGCTCCAGCCCCTCCGCTTCATCCTTCATGGTTTTGTACAAAAATCACCGCCTCTTCGGAGTGTCCCTGGGACCTCCAGAGTTGATAGCGTTATACTTTATACTCACCACTTGGAATTGATATGTCTATATCCTCTCTAGAAAGTGAATGCTTTAAAATAAGGACTGTAATGGGGCACCTGGTGGGGGGCTCAGTCAGTTGAGCATCCGACTTCACCTCAGGTCACGATCTCGCAGTTAGTGAGTTCGAGCCTGGCATCAGGCTCTGGGCTGACAGCTCGGAGCCTGGAGCTGGCTTCGGATTCTGTGTCTCCCTCTGTCTCTGCCCCTCCCTGGCTCGCACTTAGTCTCTCTGTCTCTCAAAAATAAATAAATGTTCAAAAAAATTAAAATAAGGACTCTACTGTGATCGTTGTTGAACATTTTTTCAATAGTGAGAATTCATGAAAACTGTGTAGCCTGTGATAGGTGCTGAGCGGGTGATTTAATAAGGAAGTGATGGATAGATGGGTGCAGGGATAGATGGAGGGCTGGCTGGCTGGCAGATGGATGTATGGTTGTATGGATGGATGGGCATACATCAGTATTTTTTACAAGCACATAGGGTAGACATTTTATAGAGTACCAGTTTCACAGTGAATAACTTAGAGATGTAAAATTGTGCTTAATACGCTCTTGAGATGATCAGGGAGCTATAAGAGCCAATTCAAAATGCGAAATTAAAGGAAAATGATGGTGCTCCTCACGGATTCTGCCAAAGATGATACAGTCCTTGCAGGAAAGAAAGGGCGATAGGTTCCTTTGATTACCAAACCACCCTGCAATTTGAAAAGCAAAAATAACATCAATCCCTGTATTCTCCACTCTTAATAGGTCACTGGGAACAAAATGACATCTCTAAACTTGGCCACCATATTTGGACCCAACCTGCTGCACAAGCAGAAATTGTCAGACAAAGAATTCTCGGTCCAGAGTTCAGCCCGAGCTGAGGAGAGCACGGCCATCATCGCTGTGGTACAGAAGATGATTGAAAATTATGAGGCCCTGTTCATGGTAAGTGGCTCTCGTTTTGCATGTCTCAGTAAAAGGTCTATCAAGTCTCTTCAGTGGCATAATGAGCCCCACGCACAGCACGTCCTGGGCCACAGTGCTGGTCCTTCCCTGAATTCATTGGAAACCAGGCAATTTCAACAGACAGAAAAATTCACATGGCTGCCATGTCACTGGAGATTTGTGATCCTATGTTTAAACAAACACACCCAAATGATAAATTTCATTTCCTTGGCCCCTAAACAACGGTCACGTTTTGGAATCATGTAATCATTCAGGGAGCAATGCCATTGCTCAAAATTCCGAGACCCTTCTTTGGGGAATTATATGTGGCCCTCATGAATTCATGTAATTCAGGACTATCGCCATCAATGGCATCTCCTGCAAGGTCCATCTTGACATTTTACCTGCTCCACGAGGCTTCACCTCTCTCTCCCATGTCCTTCTCCTGTCACTTCTCTGTCCCCTAAACTCCATTACTATTCTTATTGGTGTTTATCCTACTCAACATTGTGTTACAGTCATTTATGACTGTTTCCCCTAGTGGTTTATAAATGCATTTAAAACACGGGCTGTGCCCTTGTTATCTCCTCTCTGTATCCTCCGTGCACTTTTGGAAGGCCCTCTGTCTGGCAGGCACTCAATAAATTTTTTTTTTATTTGTATTGAATTACCAGTTCCTGTTTTCCTTCAAAAACTGCACTGCTTGCTCCCTCTTCCCTTGAAACATTAGAACAAATGCCAAGTCTCTTCTATTTCTGTTCACCACTCATATTGCACGTCAGAATTCACAGGAACTTTCTCCATGTTTCCTCTCCCATGTCTCCTCTCAATGTGCAAGCATGCACCATAAATCTTACCTATTCCACGAGAGCCTTGTGTGGCTTCTTCACCTGAGCAGACTAGTTCCCTCTTTTGAATCTCCTTAGTATTTCGTCCACATTTATCAAATGCCTTGCATTAGATTTATGTCCACGCTCATCTTGCACCAATTATTATATTTTTTTTTATAAATTTGAGAACCGGTGCTTTAGAATCTGGGCCCTCTGTGTCTTATCTGTGTGATCGTTACCCAGTAACTTAGCTCTCAATAACCATCGATGGCAGTTATTGAAGTGGGGGGGTAAAAAAAACACATGACCTATTTTCCCAGGGTGGTGCCCAGGACCATTTGATATGTGAAAACATTCTGCAGACTGTAAAATTCCATGCAAACGTTAATTAATAACTGTGTTAGGCAGGCAACATGAGCTGGCCCAAGTCTCCGTATTTCTGTACAACAGACGTAAGTACCTTGTTGACATAAACTTTAATGAGATGTTTGTGAGACAGCCTTGCAGCCATCCTTCAGCTCCTTGCATCCTGAGACTCTGAGACCCCCTAGGATTTTATGGGCCAAACCCAGAAGGGCCATCCATCATGCCCATTCAAATCCTGTCACTGAAGCCATACTTGACCAGGAGGGAAGCTGGGAATTGGCTTCCTCCTGGGTGCCCAAGAAGAAAAGACAATGGATTTGCATACAATGAAAAGTTCTCTGAGGCAGAGAAGAGTCTAGCTCCTCTTTGACTCTCCGAAGTGCTGTCCTTGTGTTGCATACAGTAACTCTCAAAAACTTTAGAATTAGTCATTGCTTGTATATGAGTGTCACACTTCAACCCAAACGCTCATCATTAACTACGTACTGGGATGAATCAAATATCTAAACATCTTGACATTTTCGTCAAGTTTTAAGACACATGTCATCTTCCCAAGTTGTCTTGGCATTACTTCATGTTCTCTGGATTTTGTTTTTAACAAAATAATACCTCTCACCAATCTTAATTCTGTTCTCTAAATTCTGTATTCTAAGCAAAGTTCTTTAGATAAAACCACAAACCATCAGGTATTTCTTGTCCACTCGGATGCTAACAACAGCCCTTCCCAGCCTCCTCAGAAAGCGTGGTTGCCGCCATTTTCATTGTGTTGTGACCCTCTTTCCCATTTCCTGCCATGCAGACTACTACAAACAGTGGAAGAACACAGTTTTCCACCTTTTCCAACATTTTCCAAACATGCTCTTTGCTTGCTGTTCTCGGTAGAGAATGATGTCGAGAGTGTCCTTGGGTTGGAGCTCCTATCTGTGCCCCCCAGTTGTGATCTTTACTTCTCTGTGAGGCCTTTCCTGGCCACCTGGTCTACAATACAGCCCCTCCCCCATCGCCGTGTACACACACCCTCACCTTGTGTTAGCTTTCCGTGCTTTTTCTCCGTAGCACTCGTCACTATTAACACAGGGTTTTATTTAACTTCTCTTGTTTGTTGGGTTTCCCCATGAGAACACAAGCTTCATGACAGGGTGAATTTGTGGCCTTTACCATCTACTTCCTTTACTGCATTACTCCTGTGCCTGGCACATGGTAGAAACACAAGAGATATTGGGGGAATTAATGAATGACTCCATGGTACTTCTGGGACATATGATTTCCATATTGTTAATCTTTACTCCTTATGCATATGAAAAGGTTTAGACTTTGGGGAATTAAGGACACTTTTCAGAGTAAGTTAGCCATTACTATAAGCGTTCTTGATTTCCTTAGACAGATGATAGGAATTGTGTATTGAGGGGAAAAATAGCGAGGTGGGGGGATAGGTGGCCCAGAGACCCCAGGCCAGGGCCAGTAAACAACAACTGACTGTGGAGTCAGAAAACTTTGCTCTACTCCTGTCTTTGCCACACATTACCTTTGTGATGTCACCTTCTGAGATTTCCATTGCTTTAGTTATCAAAAGACAAGGTTAGAACAAATAAGAATCAAGCTCTCTTCTAGTTCTGAACTCTACCTGGCGCTATGCCCTAGCACTGATTTTACCTCTTGTCTTTCTACAAAGCCCAAAAGAACCCAGATCCCATCACTTTGTACATTGTCTTGGCATATTGGGCATTTCAGAATCTGGTTGGTTATACCAAAGCCCATGGCTGGGTTGGCACAGCTGCTCTGTGTGGGTGGACAAATTTTTTTTTTTTAAGGAAGCTTGCAGAATTAGTACAATAATTCCAAACAAGGGAGGCTGGAGCCTGATGGTTGAAGTATGTTAGCCGTTGTGCAGTTTCAAGGCTTTTGGAAGGATTTATGAGTTCCAAAAGGGAGGCCTCGTTCCCCAGTGGCATTAGAAAGGAAAACTTTTCAGAAAAGGTGGCCGTGACTTTGTCCATGAAGGCAGAATGCACCTGTTGGTGGGGGCGCTTTCTCCAAAGAATGGATGGAAGGGACATAGGGACCGGCAGAGGCCTCGTTAGGATCCAGAGTTTATTCTGAGTGTTAGTAATATGCTTCATTTCCTGATGTTGGGACTGCCTCTCCATGTGGCCAGTATGTGAGTTAATGATAGAGGGCAGAGAAGAACCCAGCTTTGTCTCATCATAGGAGAGGTGCCTCGATCCAGAGGCTGACGCACAGTTCCAGAGTCCAGCTAGTGCCTGTCCTAGCAACCTGGATCTCCCAGGCTAGCACACCAGTGGTTGGCTTCTCAGACACTGGCTCAGAAATGCTAGAGCTGAAGAGAAGTCCTGATAACAGCCATTGTGAGCACTCTATCAAAACCCAGGGAAGCAGATAATAACAGTGGTTCTCAACCTTGAGCGTGCCACAGGGTGGCAAGTAAATTTGTCCCACCTTCAGATTCCCGGCTGCACTCTAGAGAATCAGTTAGAGTAGCACTGGATGGAGTAGCACTGGGATGGAGTAGCACTGAATGGAGTAGCACTGGGATGGAGTAGCGCTGGAATGGAGTAGCACTGGGATGGAGTAGCACTGAATGGAGTAGCACTGGGATGGAGTAGCGCTGGGATGGAGTAGCACTGAATGGAGTAGGACTGGGATGGAGTAGCGCTGGAATGGAGTAGTGCTGGGATGGAGTAGCACTGGATGGAGTAGCGCTGGGATGGAGTAGCGCTGGGTGGAGTAGTGCTGGGATAGAGTAGCGCTGGATGGAGTAGTGCTGGGATAGAGTAGCGCTAGATAGAGTAGCACTGGATGGAGTAGCACTGGGTGGAGTAGCACTGGGTGGAGTAGCGCTGGGATAGAGTAGCACTGGGATGGAGTAGTGCTGAATAGAGTAGCACTGGGTGGAGTAGCGCTGGGATGGAGTAGTGCTGGATGGAGTAGTGCTAGGATAGAGTAGCGCTGGATAGAGTAGCACTGGATGGAGTAGCACTGGGATGGAGTAGTGCTGAATAGAGTAGCACTGGGTGGAGTAGCGCTGGGATGGAGTAGCGCTGGATGGAGTAGCGCTGGGATAGAGTAGCGCTGGATAGAGTAGCACTGGATGGAGTAGCACTGGGTGGAGTAGTACTGGGTGGAGTAGCGCTGGGATGGAGTAGCGCTGGGATGGGGCCCAGGAATCTGCATTTGCTAATGAACACCTCCTGGCCATTCTGGTCATTTCCAAACCACACCTTGGGAAACTACATCTTGGGGGAACCCCCAAGATGTGGGAAAGACCATGAGCTTGGGAAGGCGCTACCAGAATTCCAGTCCCTGCCTGGGCCCATGCTCAACGTCACTATAAGCCTTCGTTTTCCTGTAGTATGAAAACGGGATGAAGTCACCTAATTTATAGGGTTATTCTGAGGATTAGTCATGACACTTTAAGACACTTGGGACAAGAACTGATATATACTAGGTGCACAGAAAAGAACACAAATCACTGCTCTTCTCACATGAAACTGATAAGATGCTGCCCTATCCCAGCCCTTCTAAAGGTGTCACCTCTGTGGCAAAGGCCACGCTGCTGGCTCTGTGGAAATGTGACCTGCTCCCACATGTATATTGTCCCTGTCCCTTACCCTACTCTTCTTTTTTTTTTCTATAGCACTCAACACCTTTTAACTCACTGTACAACTTATTTATTAGGCTTATTGAAGCCTGATAGAACGTGCAAACTTTCTAAAGGCAGGGATTCTCATTTATTTTGCCTTCTGGTGCTCAGAAAGGCACATAATCTATCATTTGTTGAAAAAACACAACGATATGTCGCCAGAAAGAAATGCATTTCTGTTGTTTGTTTCTGGTTCAGGGCCCATACCCCCTTAGATTCCCTCGCCTTTAAATTATGACCCTGTATTTTCCACATCAACAGTTTCAAAACCAGATAGCGTCAAAAGGTACTCTCTGGGAACACTGGAAATAAAAGAGAGGGATCGTGCATATCTAGAGACAGTATCTGGTATGTTTGTAAGGCAGTAAGCGTTCCCCGCCGAAATCGGTAGCACGCCTTGTTCTGAAAATCATTGCTAACATAACTGTTGTTGGCAATCCGAGACAAAACTCACCAGGGCTCCTGGAATCAGTAAGAGCGTCCAGAGCACCGTGGAGAGAACTGTCAGCCCATTCCTAGGGCTGATACGAACTGATTCCTCCCGGGGCTCCTTTTTGGGAGAGAGGGAAAGAAGAGCAGGCACCCCCCTTCCAGGCCCATGAAGAGCCCGGGGTGCAGTGGAGACGTGGGAATGCCACCGTGCTCCCACCCTGCTGTTCCGCCAGCCTGAGCTGGGGACCAGCTCCGCGCACATGGGAATTTTCAACTGAGAACAACCAAGAGCAAGGGTCACAGGCCAACATGAGGATTCCAGGCTCGGAGGCCAAGCCCCGCTTGGTGTCCTCTTCATTCCCCGATGCAAATGGCATTTTCCTCAAACCGCTTTTGCGTGCCAAATCAGAGGGAGTCAAGCAGTGATCCGGGTCATCAAACAAGAAACCGCCCCCTCGCAACATAGCCAGATCATTCTATATGATTTCCATTTCCTTTTTCACACCACCAGTGTTATTTTATAAATAAGCACTGCTTACATGTGCCAGGGCTCAGGCCAGCCATCGTGTCCCTGATCTCAATTTCGCCAGCATGCCGTGAGGAGTAAGCCAAGAGAGTTTGCCCAAGTGATGCGCAAGGAAGTGAATGATTTCTATGGCATGAGGCCTCCTCTGTCCCCAAAGACAAGGGCTTTCGTGCAGTTTCTCGCATATGGAGACTGTTTGGAGGAGGAAGAGAGGCAATTTGGGCCCGTTTGAACATGGGGAGCAGAGGAGACTTTTAACAGCACTCATCCCTCTGGACTAATCGCAACAGCGCCCCACTTGGTGCCCAGGCTGGTGGGTGGCTGCAAGAGCCAGCACGCGTTCCTGCAGGAGCCTGCTCACCTTGCCCGTGCCCACAGCATCAGAACGCAGGTGCCGCTGGCCACACACAGGCAGAGAGGGGCGGAGGCATGTCCCGCCTGAGCCGGTTCCACCGCCTTTACCCTGTGGCCCTGGAGCTCGTTTTTCTGCACCCCCCCTCCTTTTTGTTTTTAATTTTTTTAATGTTTTTTATTTATTTTTGAGAGACAGAGAGCGCCATCAGGGGAGAGTCAGAGAGAGAGAGGGAGACACAGAATCAGAAGCAGCTCCAGGCTCTGAGCCAGCTGTCAGCACAGAGCCTGACACCGGGCTCGAACCCACGAACTGTGAGATCATGACCTGAGCCGAAGCCGGACGCTCAACCTACTGAGCCCCCCAGGCGCCCCTGCTACCCCCTTCCTTGCATCTCCCCCCACCTTACCCGTCTCTGCGAGTCCCGTGCTCCTCAACCCTATTTGTTCTGCAACATGCCTTCATTGCCAAACACGCATGTATCGGGCACTTGAGAAAAATATGTTGAACTTAAATGCATTCTGACCCTCCAGAGGCACCCAGAGCCCCTTACATAATAGGAAGCCATCCTCCACCACAGTGACACAGAAGGTTCTAGGCTGGGCCTGCCCATGTTTGAGCATTGGCTCTCATAAACCGTCCAAGTGATTGCTTTCAGTGTGTTTGTTACGTTAAAAAATGTCACCATGACTTCCAGTGATATTTACTTCTGCTGGAAAGCGTGACAGTTTTAAATGCCAAGGCATGCTTCGTGGGCCAGTGCAAAGGGATGGGTATGGGTTTGGAACACCCAGAGGCAAGTACGACACGGCTGTGTCCTGGGAATTGCTCTCCAAGCAGCCCCTAATGGTTTGTTGTAGTGACTTGGGAAATGGAGAAAACTCGAGCCGTCTCTCCCTCTCTGTGGTTTAGAGAATAAACTACAGCATGGCAGTTACACCCTAGGCAGTTGTTCAAGGTTTCATTTTTAATTTGATCGGGGGGATTTTAATCATGACAGTTTTATCCCTTCATATGTGCACTGTTTACATTTTTCCTCTGAAGCAGGAGGGTCCAAAGTTCTTTTGATTTTTGAAATAGCATTCTGCTCCGAAGGAACCCACGAAAAGCTAAGGAGCTGAGTCTCCAGATAAACACAACCATAAATGGTACCCTTGGAAAATATATAAACTTGCTGAACAGTTGACTAAAACCCAGTAGAGATGTTGATGTGAAACAATAAATTGTAAGCCATTGGGGCTGGGGTTTGTTTCTTCCTTCGGGTGTGCAGAACTGATTGATTTTAAAAAGTCATGTGGTCTTTGAAGTACTCCTCCTTAGTTTCCATTTGGCCATATACAAAATCCTGGAAGAAAAAAGATAAAATGTGTTTGATTATGGAGGCATACGCTTCATTTTTCATTTTTTAAAGTAATCTCAGTGCCCAACGTAGGTCTCGAACTCATGACCCAGAGATCAAGGGTTGCATGCTCTACCAACTGGGCCAGCCAGGCCCCCCTCATTTTTATATGACTGGGAACAACAGTTTACAGATGTGTCAGAAAATTTCTGATAAGCCTCAGGTGGGAAAGGAAATTTATTTGCCAACTCTAGAACTTAATAGCAAGGAGATTTTGCTAGAATGTGATGTTGGTACTGCCTATAAGCAGAGGAAAGCATCTATACAAAGGTAACAGAACCAGTGCACACCATAAAGACCAATAACTCTGGGTTCTTTTGGTTACTATTTGTAGCCATTCTGACAACACGTTTTGAGCATCCATTGTGTAGAAAACACCACCCACGCTGGTGTTCTGAAAGAGCATAATATTGACTTGAATAAGTGGGTGAAGGGTCATGGATGTGCAGGTAGAAGCTTCAGGGAAAAGATGTTTAAGACCTCCACTTGGGGTACCGTGGCCAGGATTGGCGCGCATGTGCTTGCGCTCATTGCAAAAGAGGCTGGCAGAGAGCTGCGACCCTGGGAGCCTGTGTCACTTCTTGGCAGATGAGTCAGATCATCCCTGCCTTCAGGCAACTTACCTTCTCATGCTGTGACCAACCAAAGACTTGAGGTCTGGTGGAAGAGAAGGAACTCGAAGGGAGAAGCTACATGGAGTGGGCTTCAAGACCATTGCAGCTCAGGGGCTAACCGGTCACAAACATTACCTCTTAGCAGTTGAGGGTTGTTCGGGAGCGGAGACAGAAAGAGAGGCAGAGATGGATGCCTGTTAGTCTAGAAAAAACTCGCAGAACTAATATAGGCCATCTCCATGTTATCTGCTTTTATTTTTTTCTTTTATGTGTTCACTTTATTAATCATTTTTGTCTATTTCAAATAGAATCTTTTATTCTAAACATCTTGGCAATTGGTAAGGTACGTTCAAATCTGTTACCCCTTTTGATCCTCATGACACTTCCTTAAGGTAAATGGGACACGTAGGATAGGCCTGGACTTTCAGATTCAGGAACAAAATCCAAAAGAAGGTGGTTGAAGTATCCAAGTTTACATTAATTCATTATAAGCAGCAAAGCTTATAAAATGGGATCTCAGGGGCTATCGAATCTGAGTCAGAAATTCTTTTAGCGTCCTGATTCCTGCAAAGGAGCATATATAGGAATGGTCTGTCTAGATGTTTCTGACTTATGTAAGCTCCTGTTTCCTGTCAGTTCATTCTCTTGATTTTTGTTTCTCTATAAGTATGGAACGTCAAGAAAATGAATGCTCATCCAATTGAGCTGAGTCAGTAGTTTGACAGTTTTATTAAATAAGTGGAAATGAAATACGCAAATAGGGACAAAGATTGGAGGGATTATTGAGAAAACAACACTGGAGGCTCTTGTAGGAATATTAAAAGTCAGTTCCAGGCATCCTTTCCAATTCTCTGCCCTCATTTTCCCACTGGCCCCAATTTTCTGTCCCATTCCTTAATGACAAACAAACAAATGTGGCTTTATCATACGAAGTTTTACAAGATGGGATATAAATAAACTAATTGAAATAATGGCTCGCGTACATGGTAGTCAGTCTTATGTAATACATCGAAGACTATTACCTATCCTTTCTACAACACATGGATTCACGTTTTTAAATGATCTCTTTTTACTTACTTGTAAATAGTGTCTCCACACCAAAATGGTAGCGTGGATCTTTTAAAAAGAAACTATAGATAGATGTATAACACTGACCCTTTCTATTTGCATTTGTTACCACGTAAGAGTCATGTATGATATGCAAAATAAACCTCGATTATAATGGGTTGGGAACCAAGCCCAGCTGAACAAGTAAAAACTCTTCATTATGGAATAATTTAACAGACTGTTATGGAAAGTTATGCTTTCAATAATGATACTTCCCATAACCTATTCTAATAGTGTATCCAAGTAAATCATTTATCATTAGATAGACCATACACTCTCAAGGAATTAATATTGTGATGCTTACAGCACCCTGAAGAATATGCACAAAGGCTATTGATTCTTCAGTGGGAATGAATGAGTGCTTGGAGCAAAATTTCTTATTACATGTCTAAGTATAGAAAAATTCAAATTAAACTAACTACACGAACAACAAATATTTTTCCTCATTTGCTCATGACGCGTAAGACTCCTCAGCATCTGGCCTTGGCCACCTGATCCGTTTCCTACTGCTCGCCTCTTTCCTCATTCTTTCCAACCTCCCCGGCCTTCTCTCTCTGCTCCTGACTCACGATCTTGAGATTTTTCTCTTCCTTCTGCTTGGAGTGATTTTCTTCAAGTCCTTCATCAAATTCAGTTCTCTGTTAAAATGTCAACTTCTCTGTTACCTGACATCCTGCTTAAATTGCACTTCTCTGTCCCGCGCCCTCCCCGTCCTCTCCATCACCCTTCTCTGCTTTGTTTTTCTCTGTGTGACCCATGCCATGTTTTCTTTATTTGTTTAATGCCAGTCTTTCCATAGTTATTGTCAGTTTCAAGGAGGCAAGGGTTCCTGTCTGTTTGGTTTGCAGCTGAGTTCCAGCATCCAGCCCCTGGCACTCAAGAAGCATTCGCCAAATATTTATGTAATGAATTAAAGGAACGAGTTGGGGAAAGGCCCAGGGAAGAAGTGCAGGGGTGCCAATGTAGAGTGTGTGAGGATGACTGCCAGGGGACAAAAATGGCAAATACAAGCAAGCAAGTTGAGGGCGTCGGCCGTGGGGATAAAAAGGTTTTGGAGCAAGCACCTTGTTTAGAGCGCTCAGACAAGCACACAGAGATGAAAGTTGATGCCTGCGG
Organism: Suricata suricatta; assembly: GCF_006229205.1. Lineage (NCBI taxonomy): Eukaryota > Metazoa > Chordata > Mammalia > Carnivora > Herpestidae > Suricata > Suricata suricatta. Next base: position 7,155,997 of record NC_043717.1, on the reverse strand, counting down.
TAAAGGAAACAGTACACAAGTTAGCATGTTGCTGTATCAAGGGTTCATCAAGATGTATCTACATACAAGGATGTATCTTTCTTTTCAACTAAAAACTCTTAAGTGGTGTAAGGAACTTGCGGTCCACACAGCTGAACAATCCACAAGCAAATACGGCTTCAAGCATAGGGGTACCAAGGACTTAAATGTTGTCAGCAGACCCTTTGCTTTCTTTCCATTTCTTGGTGTTGTTTCTTCCGTTGTCAGCACAGTCCTAAGGCCCTGTGTGGCTTCTGGCCCTGTGTTGTCTCTCTCAGATACCTCAGGGAACCCTCCCGGCTTTTCATGACCTCTAGTGGAGCCACACGCCCATCACACAGGCAGCCATGACAGTCTGGGAAGGGAATGATGGCGGCCTTAGACCAGCTTACACTGAAGGCATCTTTCTTCTTCTCCCTCTCCCTCTCTCTTTCTCTCCCCAGCTGACAAATTAGCTAATGCTATCATCTCTGTCTTCACTGTCTCCAAGATCCAAAGATTTCTGGGATCTCTTCATCATTTCAGGGATGATGTCACCCCTGAGCTAAGGGTTGGGGAACTTGGGGCACAACTGTTATAATAAGAGGGAAATGGAAGCTGGTAATGGCCAACAGATGCCCACTACAAAGGGGTAAAGGGGGTTCAAACTTGGATCATTGCAATGGAATGGAAGATAGAGGAAGGCCTCACCCAGGTGAAATGGAGTAGATCTCCTGGTCCTGCACAGGGAGGGGAAAGGACACAGAGAAGCATGAACACAACCCAGATTTTGACTTTGTGTGAGTAGGGTTTGGCAGTGTCATTAATGAAGATTCGGGATGAAGTGGGAGGGACAGATTTATGAGAGAAGGAAAGCGGTTTGTTGCTTTCTCATCCCTGTTTTATTAATAAAATTGTTTCCAGCTTCTCAGAGCTCAGGAAGAATCGAGTTCTGCAAGAGGCAGGAGGCAAATTCCTCCACCAGCCCCTTATTCTCCAAAGACTTGTCCCTGCAGTTTTGAAGAGCCTGGTCTCTGAGCCCTTGTGTGTGAGAACCAGATGGACATTTTGTTTTTCTGTCAATAATTTGAGTTTCCTTTAGTTGAGCTACCAGCGTCTGTAGAGTAGAAAACCCGATGGAGTGGAGTTCAGACTTTTCCTCACATAACGTTTTCACATAAGTGGTCTAGCATGGCAAGGCTGACTTCTAATGCACTGTGGACTGGCCTAGGGAAACACGTAGTGCTCATCTACAAAACTCTAGTGAATGCCTTGTCAGTTTACAAGGCGAGAGCCATTTCATTGCCGATGGACCAGGATGCGAGGAGGGGTTGAGTTCAGGCATCGAGTGGTAAAATGACATGTGCAGATATAGTCGTCAGCATCCTTTCGAGTGTTTGCTCTCTGCCAGGACCTGTTCTAAGTTCTCAACACGTAGTGAGTCATTTGATCATCACAGCAGCCATTCATGGTGAGGATCTCATTCTCTCCATTTTGCAGATGAAGACATGGAGACCTAGAAAGGTCACGTGCCTTGCCGAATGTCCCATAGCCAATAAAAGGAACTGGGACTCAAGCACGCTCTGCCTCAAGGGCCGGTCCTCTTAGTAAACTTATCATATGTTCCAGGACTGCCCCGGACAGTTATAATCTATGCTCGTTGTCTTGGCATAATAAGAAATAGGAACTCTCGAAAGTGTTCCCATTTAGACAATAAATTATGAACACCATTGCTCTTAACGATAATATCTTGCTTATTCAAAGCCAAGAAAATCTAGTCTAAGCAACAGAGGTATCTAAGTGAGTAGGCTATGTCTCCAGTCCTAGGAGGTATTACAATATGGATTAAGTATGACTTTTTGGTCATCATCCACTATGTCCTGAGAATTAAACTGGTTGTATGGGTTGGGAAAGGTTTGGTTTTAACTGGCAAATCACTCTGTTGTCTTACAACTTTTAAGGCTCTGTTTTATGTTATTGTAAAGCTGCCAGTGACCATAGTTCTCCTTCTGGAATGGTTTCACTGACGCCTCAACATCTGGCCCCTCCAGGTTCCGCCAGATCTCCAGAACGAAGTCCTGATCAGCCTGTTGGAGACCGACCCCGACGTGGTGGACTATTTGCTCAGAAGAAAGGCCTCCCAGTCATCGTGAGTATGCCACTCGCTCCCTCTTCCGAAGCTGCCCTAGGGATTTCTCTTTCCTTTTCTAGAGAATTCGAGAGGTTTACGTAACTCCATGCAGTGTGACTTGAAGTGCAATTTTGGCAACTTCCTGTCACATCTTGTCGGTCTACCTATCCAGAAAATGCTTCTCGTTGACTAATCCACTTATTAAATTAGAACGCACCTTATGGGAGTTTTCTGTTTCATTTTTGGCTTTTTATAGCCCCTCGAGGTCCTTTTGACTGTGTTTACTGGGGAAAAAAGAACGAAATCACTGGCAAAAGCTCAAAGGGCTTTGATGCACATCAGTGATTCTCCTTCTAGAATCCTGATAGCTGTACTTACACGCCCCTCAGGCTATGCCTGGATGCATCTTACTTGCGTCATTTGCCAGCGAGGGTGACACGTCACCAAACCACAAGACAAGCCTCTACCAAGGCCTGGGTGCCCATTTGAAATTAGAAGTGTGCGCCCTCCTCACTCTTCCGCTCTTCATAGTTAACGTCCTTTTGGTAAAAGCGCACATTCGGCACATGCCGCCATGTTCACAATGAGTAAAATGTTCTGCCTTTGGCTGAGCATTTGCAAAGCCAGTTAAGAGGGTAGTTTTGCATTGTTATCTAGGAGCGACATTGCCACCATGACACCAAACCTTAAATCTGTGGCATGAAAAGTTGTCATCTTCTCATAAAAATGGCGTTTACGTTATGCTTTTAATCTGCTGAATTGCAGCAACTCTAAGACACATTTCCTCCCACGTTTTATCATCCCTGAAACTGACAGTCATCTGATAATCAGTGGCATGTCCTGATGTATTTCATGGCATTTTTCTTTTCACGGCTCTATATACAATAATGGCATGTCTTACTCAATGGTATCTTAGAAATACCAATGCGTGTTAAGTTGTTCCTTGTTGATGTTGAATTCGGTCAATTACTCTTCATTTGAAACTATTGCACATATAAATATGTATATTCTTTAGAGAATTTTAACAAAAGGAACTCCGTGTTGTTTGGACCTCCTTCTTTGCTGCATCATTGCATGAGCAGCACCGCGAGGTCCGGCTTCACTCCATTTCCTGCAGAGTGGGGAAGAATTCTTAAGTGGCTCATCCTTGCAGAGGCACTTTTTTTTTTAATCACCTTTATGCCACTGATTATCCGGCCAAATTCTGATTCAAGTAAGATACTTTGCCTGGATTTAAGCCCCAAGAACCATGAGTGATTATACATATATTCAAATTGTCTAAATGGGCTGGCATTTCATGGTCTTGCTTTTTATATCAGATACTTGGGCTCACTTAAATTCTTTCTAGATTTCTAGCCACCATCAAGGTGTAGGTTCTAATTAAAACTAACGCAAATGGCTTTTCTTCACAGTAGATCTCGTATCACCAGAATTTTAATGAACTCACTTCTTTCCCTCCCTGTGCAGGAAAATAGACATGGTAGCCTTTCTGTCTGTGAGTCCCTCGTTAAGCTGCTTTATACTGTTTCATGGGTGCTCTGTGGGAGAGCTGGGAGTCACACACCTAAAAAACCACTGATACTGACTTGCCAAATTTCAGCATTTAGATGATGCATTTGCATATATAAATATTGTGCTTTGAAGAAGGGTTGATGAAAGTTATTTTTATGTGGTTTTCAGGTATGTTCATTGCATATAAATGCCAAGGAGTGAACTTTTCTTTCTCTACTCTAAGGAAAAGGAAGCACCGTACATATTAGGCCCATCCCAACATATACAATTGTCTAGTCTCTCCTGTTCCCTATCCCTGAAGACTAAGAACTGTAAGGTCAAGGCAAGCTGACCGTAGACCATGGTCATAGGTGTGTCAGGGGTTCAAGGGAAGGGAAGAGAGCTCACAGGTGTTCTGTGGATGTTACAGACTAGCACTGTTGAACAAAAAACATTTGGAGATGACTTTCTTAGTAAGGAAGAGAAGGGAGTGTTTGTTTTCCTCTAGGTACAGCCCAAGGAGAAGTCCAGAAGGGTTGATAAGGATGTTATGAGGTAAAAATACATACACAAATATTTATTTCATTGGACTTGGCTTTTGAGGATTGGGAGTCCCACCCTTGAGCAGCAGAGAGTGTCTTCATACCTTAAACATGCTTCTCAAGCCTTATTGTGCATACAGATCACCAGGAGATCTTGTTACAATGCTCTCCTGGTGATCAGAATCAGTTGATCTGGGGGAGAGAGTCTGAGAATCTGCATTTCTAGCAAGCTCCCAGATGTGATGTTGCTGGTCCGCGATCCACACTTTTAATACCGAAAGCTTAAAATATCGAGGCATATTCCTAACCTGAGGCGCCTACAGACTCGTTGAAGGAGGCCTTCAAGAGTAAAAATAATGTGAATCATGTTAGGAAGTGTGTCACAGAGTGAGGAATGATACGTGCTGGGCCACTGGTTCTCAGACTTGCCTGCTTGACTATACCCGAAAGTCGCCCCTAGAGATCTGATTTATTTGTTCTCCGGTAGAGTCTGGACATTAAGAACTTTTTAAATCTCCCCCTGTGGTTCTACTGTTCCACCACATTAGATACTATGTATTTGCCATCACAAGGCAGGTGATTCTCTGACATTAAAAGGGGGCCTTTGCATTGACAAAGGAAGGGAGCCAACATCAAGATAGACCATAAATCCACTTGGAGTTTGGAGAAGAGAAAGAGATATGACCTATCGTCCCAGCAATGGCTTCTGAGAAGAGCAAGGATTCGCAATGAACTTTGAAGACTGGAGAGGTGTCAACAGGCCTGGATGTTTGGGAAGCTTGAACCAGGGCCTGGACATAACAATAAATCTGTCAGCTGGCTATGTGCGTGATTAGGGAAAGGGTTGGCTGGCACAGAGCGCAAAGGCCCTTAAATGTCAGGCTTATGGGTGGCAGTTAAATTAAGAAGCGATGGCAATGAATGACAGTGACAAGGAATGATGGTAATGGAAGATTCCAGTGACAGCAACTGTGAGATGGTGCTGACTACATGGGTATGTCGATCACCCATCAATAGGACACTTTTGTATAGTGGAACACACCAGTTATGAGGTTCAGATCCAGAGCTAGATCGGCTGAGTTCGATTTCCTCTTCCATTGCTCTTAGCTATGTGGTCTTGGGTAAATAGATTCACTGCTCTCTATCTCAATCCCCTCATCTGTAAAACAGAGGTAAAAAGCAGCACCAACCTTACAGAGTTGTTGTGCTATTAGAATAGTATCTGATTTTTAATAAATGTCAATGATTGCTACCATGATACTTCAAATCTCACCATTTTGTTCACTTACAACCACTCACCAAAGACTTTGGTATCACTTCTTTCTACCTTTTTATCCACGAGATGGCAACCACTGAAGGCTAAAGGAAGCCATCACCTTAAATTGTGGTGGAGTCTAAAGACAAAGCCCATCTATACCCGCCTGATCCAGTTGGCATCAGGATAACAGCATTGGTTCTGGAACAGAGAGAGGGGTGAGGGTGAAAAGACACAGAAGGGGGAAGGCACCTGATGCCTCTGTTCTTTGCCATCAGCCCACATACCCAGATAAAGTTGTGGATTCCTGCACCACATGTAGAGACTGCACAAGATTGGATGGCGAGTGGGAAAATGACTTTTCAAAAGGGTGCAGAACCAAGCACAAGAACATATTCATAATAATTTCTGTTTTGAAAGAACAAACATTCAGTGATATTTGGGAATTGACTGTTTTGTTCTGGTTTGAGCTTTTCTCTTCTTCTGTGACAACAGTGTTGGGGAAGCGGAAGGAGGGCTTGTTATTTTTTCTTGTACTTGTCTACTTATATTGTTGGCTTCGACCAAAACGGAATACCAAAGGGAGATTAGAAGAGATTTATATTACTAACAGTACAAGACTTCCAGTATTTTCATTGCTTGTCTGGAATATTTATGAGAGTTATATGCTCTTTTCTTCAAAAACACTCAAAATAGATCCCCGTCCTTTGATTTAGGAATGTAAGGAGATAGGGGATGAGAATGGAAGGTAAATCAAAGAAGACAAGGCATGTGAAACTCCGGCATTTTCAACAGAAGAAAAGAATGGAAGCAGGGTCTGAAGTAGAGCAGGGAGAAGGGAAGCACTCACGTAGGTGCCCAAGTGGAGGGTATGGTACAAAGTCAGGCATCAGGGCGCCTGGGTGGCACAGTCAGTTGAGTGTCCAACTTTTGATTTCAGTTCCAGTCACGATCTCACAGTTTGTGAGTTTGAGCCCTGCATCGGGCTCTATGCTGTCAGTGCAGAATCCTCTGTCTCCCTCTCTGTCTGCTCCTCCCTTTCTTGCTCACTGTCTCTCAAAAATAAATAATAAAACATTTAAAATAAATAAATAAAAACTCAGGCATCAAAACGGACAATGTTGACATATCATAGTTTTTGAAATCGAAGTTAACACCAAAATCTATTAAACACCAAAAATATTTTTTAAAAAAATTTAAAAGGCCGTGGCCATGCTGAGTCACACTAGAGCCTAAAGCCAAAGGGAAAATGTGTATGCTGGCCTAAATGGAAGCAAATCCATCAGTGATGCTTTGAAAATACTTCTTTGCATATCTTATTTTTCAACCAAGAGAATTGCTGCATTTGGAAGTTCCTTCTGCCCAAGTAATAATCCTAAATAAGTTTTAAGTTAAGCTGAACTAAAATAATACAATTCTGTTTGGGCACAAATAAAGCATTTCACCCTAATATAATGATGCGAGTCCTAATGTGCCAACTTTTCAACTTTTCAATATTTTCCAGCCACTTTAATGTTCTAACCATTAAAAATTACATCAAACCACATATGCCCAGAAGGCATACAAGACTAAATATAGCATTTTCCCTACTATATTCCGGAAACAAAATAGAAATAAAACCAATTTCACTGCATTTGGGGAGAAAGCCAATATGGGTGAACCTTATCTATAGGTGTACATTTTTAAATTTCATTGTATTTAATTCTGGTAGTGGTCTTCACAAAGTTTTTACTGAAAATAATCCAGTGAAAAAATGGGCAGAAGACATGAATAGATACTTCTCCAAAGAGGACATCCAGATGGTCAACAGACACATGAAACGATGCTCAGTGTCACTCTTCATCAGGGAAATACAAATCAAAACCACACTGAGATACCACCTCATGCCCACCAGAGTGGCTAAAATGAACAAATCAAGAGACTATAGACGCTGGAGAGGGTGTGGAGAAACGGGCACCCTCCTACACTGTTGGTGGAAATGTAAACTGGTGCAGACACTCTGGAAACCAGTGTGGAGGTTCCTCAAGTTACTATCAATAGAACTCCCCTATGACCCAGCAATAGCACTGATAGGGATTTACCTAAAGGATTCAGAAGTGCTGATGCATAGGAGCACATGTACCCCAGTGTTCATAGCAGCACTTTCTACAATAGCCAAATCGTGGAAAGAGCCTAAATGTCCATCACCTGATGAATGGATCAGAAGATGTGGTATATATACAATGGAGTACTACATGGCAATGAGAAAGAATGAAATCTGGCCATTCTTGGCAACGTGGATGGACCTCGAGGGTGTCATGCTAAGCCAAATAAGTCAGGCGGAGAAGGACAGATACCATATGTTTGCGCTCATAGGTCTAACAGGAGAAACCTAAAAGAGGACCATGGGGAGGGGAAGGGGGAAAAAGAGTTAAGGAGAGGGAGGGAGGCAAATCATGAGAGATTCTTGAATACTGCAAACAAACTGAGGGCTGAAGGGGGAGGGGGAAAGGGGAAAGGGGGCTGATGGTCATGGAGGAGGGCACTTGTGGGGAAGAGCACTGGGTGTTATACGGAAATCAACTTGACAATAAACTATAAAAATAATAAAATTGCACCCCCAAATTGCAAAACTGGTGATCAGCCGATCAAAACCATGGGAGAAGGCTCATAACATTTCTTAGGATCTGCAAGGTCAAAAAGTTGTCAGAACATTCTCAGAGACAAGAAATCAGATGTTATCAGTATAGTTAACAGCAGTGAGCCCTACCGACTGGCCATAGCTGTGAGCTCAACCATCATATCATAGCTATTCCAGCTCCTTGGAAATGAATGAAGCCTTAGCCCTTCCCCGCCCCCCACACACGCACACAATTTTAGGAAAAATGTATGTGGAGTAGGAAATTCCAGCATGAAAACTTCCAAAACGTGTGAATGTGCCTTCTATGAAAAGCCAGTTCAGAATGGAGGGAGACTCGATCACATCACCTCTTTCACCGAACGCCTTTACAATGATTCACAACTTCTTTATAAACTTGCAAAATACTAACCTGAAGACATTTTGTGAGGCACACTGTACAAAAAGAGAGTAGAGCCAGCATTGTTTTCTCTACACCTGCCATAAATGCCTTCATGTGCCACGGCTACTAAGACGGGATTAATAACAGCTAAAAATGAGGGGAGAAATTTCACCAAAGCCCCAGGTAAGTTTGAATGTACAGGGTGCTGGCTTCCTCTCCCGGTGGGGAGTTTGGATCCATGCCAGCTCATCTTTGGAGCAGGTTGCCTTTGTCCTTAGAAGTCTGTGTAAGGGATGCTTTGCAGAACTGAGCGCGATTCATGTCAAAATGCTCCATAAATCCAGAACTGCCGTGGCAGTTGATTCCTTTCCCCATGCAATGAATCATGTCTGAGATGGGTATGTGCTTTGAGTTCCAACAGACTGAGGTTTATCAGTTGAGCGAGGAAGCCAAGGCAGAAGCCAACACACACTTGAAAGCTCCAAGGACGTTTCTCGCTGGGGAAGAGCTCAGCAAGGGGCTGGGCTGCCATGTCCAGTGATTGAACCAGAGTTTTCCATTTATCCGCAGAATGAGTTCTGCGCCTCCAGCTGCAGGGCAGGCCGGCCCACAGTCCCCTGCCAGCGGCGTGTTAACACCCTGACCTGGAGGGACCAGCTAAGGGTGAGAAAGCGATTCGCTCTACGTATCCGTGTCATACGTATTTGGTCAGTTGAGACCAGTCGTGCATGCTGTGCGTGGTCCTGGTGTTTTCAGGTCTCGTGGAGAAAGCCCGTCCGTTCGTGGAGACTCACCTGTGTCACCTGGCCCCTTATCTGCTCAACATTCCCAATCCCAGTCCGCTCCATCCCAAGTCATAAAGGGTCCAGCACGCACTTTTGAACTGTTCGTGCATCTTAGTGAGCCACTGGTTAAATATTTTATGTAAATAAATACAAAAATGTAATTGCCTTTACATGCAGCACTGAACTTAAAATTGTCTTTGTAGAGCTGAATCATCTTAGAGGCAAATATCAGCAAAGGCAATGGTGGCTGATGAGTCATCTTTCAGAGAGACCCAGAGTGGGGGTTCCGGATTCATTTCCAATAGATTTAATGATAAAGCAATGAGATGACGCTAAATTTTCTTTTGACCTCTGAACTCCCCATGTGGTAAGTGGGAGTCCTGAGAAACGAATAAAACAGTTTCGTTTCATTTACTAATTGGCGGACTCCCACATGCATGGGCAGTCCTCGGACGTGGTTGCCGAGAAAATGAAATGATAGATGGGAACTGCCTTTAACACTTAAGAGGGCCATTGACCCCAAGTAGAAAACACAGCATTTGAGTATTGATGGTTTAATAATGCTGAATGCTGAATGCTGTTTATCAAACACATTTTAGAAGGGTCTCAAGCCCTACTGCCTCGACTTCTAGAAAGACCTTTGACCTCCTCATTTCTCAAGGAGAGTAGTTGGCAGATTCGTGCTGTACCTGCCACACCAGGGACCCTGCGTGAGCACCCACGTTTACTCCTCTCCCAGGCCAAGGGTTGTTTCCCATTCGTGAATTTCTGCTCGCGCCCCTGGCTGTGAGCCCAGCCACTCTCAGGTTCATGGCCTGTGTCCACTGTGAGCCCTGCCTCCATCTCTACCTCCAGGGATGAGCTTTCGCCACCTCCTTCAGTTTCTCCTCTGATTGGCGTCCCGGCTGTAGTCACTTTGGTGGCTTGACTTAGGAGAATGAACCAGAAGAGCAGAGAAAGGCGGGTTGACCTCTCCTGCTCCCTCTCGCCTTAAGGATTCTACATTCTGGATGCCGCTGACTAGCTGGCTAGGATGGGCGCACGCCCCCCCCCCACTTTATTCAGCTGTGGTCCCAGCCACCTCAAGGTCAGGGCCACCACATTTACCCCCTCAGCCAGCCAGTGCTGATGTCTGGGCCATGCTCTATGCTTTCCTTCCTGACCTGCCTCAACAGATCCTTAGCCCACTGTCCCGTGCACAGATGAGGGAGGGAAGGCAGTTTGGCCTGGACGTTCTCAGACTTGGCCATGCGTCACAGATACTTGGAGGGCTTTTTAAAACACACTTTGCTATCCCCACTCCCAGACGCCCTTTCAGTAGGCAAAGCCAGCTTCCCAGTCTGCAACCTGTGCATTTGCGTCGGGTCTCCACTGAGAAAAGGTCCACCCTTGGGTCGATGATCTGCTGTCACCACCTTGAAATTCTTGATTTTTTTCACTGGCAGCCTCCCATGTTAGAGCCAGTCCAGTCGGTAGGTCCAGAGCGGAGCCTGACAACTCGCATTTCCAGCAAGTTCTGGGGTGACATTCCCCAAAGAACAGATGAAAGGAACAGTGGCCCCCCCCACCCCCTCCTCTCTCCCCTCTACTCCATCAGCTCCAATCACAGCCGTGGAAGTGGAAGGAAAATAGTGTGGCAGCTTGGTTATTTTTGTTATTGTTATCACTGTTCTCTGTTTCATTCTGTTTTGGTTAAGCAAACGAAATGTTCTCATGAAGCCTTTTCAGTACGCCCAATAATTAATGTGAGTGTGATTCCCCGTCTGTACAGTCCCAAAAGAGCTTACTGAAGCAGCTTGCAAAAATATGTAAGTGGAACAACATTGTAGTGAGTAATTTAAGAGGCGAGGGAGAGGAAAACGATGGGAAGCGCCATAAGGGAAGACGCAGCTGGGGTGAGGACCCACGAAGGGGACCCCACGCCCCAGTACAGCAACCTGCGTGGAGCCCCCCTGAGCAGTCATTGCCAAGAGACGTACATTATTTCCTACAAGATGCACGCTTCCATAGGGCCAAGTAACCTCCTTGCTCGGCAGAAACCCAAGTTGTTCCTAGTACTGAGACTCGCTACATTTCTTCCATAGGGTACGTTTCTTTATGCCCATAACTGTTGACTGCATCTGCGACTTATTGTATTTTGCTGAACTTATTCTCTTCTCTGTGTGTTTTAAGACAGATGAGCAAGACACGAGACAGAATAATTGGGATCTCCGTGAGCTAAGATATCACCTTTCCAACACTTTTCTCCCAATGTGAGGGGGCAAAAAAGCATTCACGGCCCTGATAGCTATTTTGCCTTGGCTACTGAATTGACTTGGCGCTCTTCAAACACCCCATAAAATAAGGCTTTATGTCCCCACTGTTATTGATATAACACCATGACTTATCCTTGCTGAGTAGACACAAGACATTTTCATTAATGACCGGGGAAGCTGTCAACCAAACAGGGCAAACAATGGAAATTGGCCCCGAGATATCAAGTCTAGCCCTGGTCAGAACCCTGATCCTAAGCTGAGCTCCATGTTCAACACATGCAGTTCTTCTCATTTGCATAGTAAAGTTTCCTCAACTGGAGTCAAACTCCTGATGACAGACATGTGTCCATTTGTTCTGCTTTGTATTTCCCCAGCTAGAATTCAGGAGAATTCCACCCCCCGTTAATGAGATATGAGGGTTAAATGGTTTCCCTGCCCCTCCCCGTTTCCAGCAGAAATAATAAGGCTGTTCTCTGGCTCGTTCCCATAAGATTATCTGTCATCAGTTTACAGAGGAGGCAAGGAAAGGACTGATTTATTCCATGTGAGTTAAGAAATTTCCTCACAAAAAGTGCTCGAACCCCTGGGCATGTCACAGATGCGGAGACGCTTTTCTCCTGGGCGCTCACCTCGGCTGGAACCCAGAGACTGAGCTAGAGCTGCTGCGAGGGCTCGTCCTCCAGCCCACGTGCATACGGCGCTTAAGTTAAGATCGGTCAGGCGTGTGTCTACCTTCTTTAAGATCCCAAAGGGTTTGTTTCGCAAAATCAAACCAGAAGAAAGCAAGACTAGTAGGAGTGAAGTGGGGTTGTGGGGGGAGACAGAAGTAGGTTCTGGAACTTTTAATCTGTGATCATTTCCCTTCAAGATGTCAGGGCCACTGTTTTGAGGAAGGTAGAAAATACAGTTGCTCCCAGGTAAGACTTCCAACACTCTTTTCGTGTTCCTGACGTGTTCATTTCCTTGCCTGCTTACGTGTTCGCTGTTATTTCTGTTGCTGTGACAGCTATGCACCGATAAGACATCATGGATATGCTAATTAGCATGTGTTGTATCAATTTGTAAAAGCACTCGTGCCTTGTAGACTCATTCTGGGAGCGTTAAAAATCCCACCATCTCTAGCGGTGGTCATCTATTTGTCTCTCTCACCTCTTCATACGTGAACCTATTCTTCCCCCCACAAGCGCCATCAGCAGCAGCATCATCGTTATCGTCACCGTCACAGGAAAGATGGATTTACTCACACTAAGTATTCGGGTGGGAGGAAAACACTGTCCAGAAAGCCATCGTGAAGTTCACGTAAAGTTTCAATCGTAGTTTTATGTAAATTATATTCAATTCAGGATATTGAGGAACATCAAAGAGTTATCGGTCAGTTTTTCCTTCCTTAACAGAGAGTGAGCATCAGACTTTGATTTTCCAGGGGAAGCAGGATTAACGCGACGGGCATGTCAGCGAGGCCCACTGGAGAATGCAGGGATCCGTGTCTGTTTCATCCTCCCCGCCTCCGTTCGCCTTGACAGTTCCTGTGACAACTGTTGGGTTTCACTGCCATCTGCTGGCCATCTCGGGGAAACGCTTTCACATCATTGCTGTACAAGTCTTGGAACATTGCTCCCGGTGTTCTTTTGGGTTCAGCCCCTGTGCCTATGCGTTCTCCTCCTGTCATTTGTGTACCAGTAGTATTGTTTGAATCCGGTCACTAAGTGTTAACGCACTCACGCACTTGTGATTCTCTTCCTGTCCCAGAAGCCCTGACATGCTGCGGTCGGAAGTTTCTTTTTCTGTGGGAGGAAGGCATTCATCCACCGACTCCAACAAAGCTTCTAGCGGAGACCTCTCCCCTTATGACAACAACTCCCCAGTGCTGTCCGAACACTCCTTGCTGGCTATGCAAGAGGACTCATCCCCGGGGGGCTCAGAGAAACTTTACAAAGGGCCGGAGCAGTACATGCTGGTGAGCCACTTGCCATTGTCGAAATCAAGGGAGAGTTCTCCTGGACCAAGGCTTGGCAAAGGTAATTGGAACCTGGCTGGCACTGAGGGCACGTGGCATGGCGCGGGCACTTGGACCTCCTCTGCATCGCTTCCTTGTTTCACATTCCTTTACTTCTGTGAGATTGACTAAGTTCCTGCTCTGGGAAGAGGAGAGGATGGGGGCCCAGTCCTGGTCTTGGAGGGTCCCTGCGGACCCCGGAATCCCTGGTATCTAGCAAACAGTCTCATGGCCCAGAGAGCCCCCAGTACTCCTAGCTTACTGTTCCCGCGAGCATCTGAGGAACTTGATGTGTCCTGGCCACCGAGTTTGGGTGCACGTTTGCTAGTCTAAGATGTCACCCTGTCATCGCCGTTACTTTTACAAAGAGGACAGGCCGGACCCACTATATAAGGAGACATCATGTTCCAAAGAGGTCTCTGTGGGAGAGTAAGATTGTTTTGGCGAAATAAGGGTTCCATGGCCAAATACATTTGGGGAATGCTGGGTTAACCGAGCTAACAGTTTCTCTATTGTACAATTTCTCAGATTCTTTAAAGTGCTAATGGGCACCAGAAATGGACACAGTGGAAAGGAAAGTGTGGTTTACAGTTTTCCCCAAATTTATTTGACCACCAAATGCTTGCTTCTGTTCTTTTCCTCCACAGAGTAATTCCTTGGTGCCAGGACCCAGCAGGACACTCTGAGTAACAGTGGAAGGGCTGTGTGTGTGTGTGTGTGTGTGTGTGTGTGTGTGTGTGTGTATGTTCAAAGCATAGTATGTTTATTTTTATTTTATAAATATTCATGTCAAAAATAATTTAGACAATTCGTAATGAAAACAGTAACCTGGGGCGCCTGGGTGGCTCAGTCGGTTAAGTGTCCGACTTCGGCTCAGGTCATGATCTCACAGTTCGTGGGTTCGAGCCCCGCGTCAAGCTCTGTGCTGACAGCTCGGAGCCTGGAGCCTGCTTTGGATTCTGTGTCTCCTTCTCTCTCTGCCCTTCCCCTGCTAGCACTCTATCTCTCTCTCCTTCAAAAATAAGTAAACATTAAAGCAATTAAAAAACAGTAAACTATGTTCCCTTCAAGCATAAAATTTATTTCTAAAATGTGAAACTTTATTTTTCGTAGTCCTTGTCTAGATGCATACCTAACTTTATATCCTTGTTTTCCAAACTATAGCTCCTTTTGAACAAAGTGCATCTTACTTAAAATCATATCATTTACATTTTCCATTTTGCTAATGTTCTTCATAGCCATGATATTGATGCATTTTAGATTTACTATTCCCTTTATGATGTATATAAATGATCTCTAATTTTGGTCTTTTAAATTAGTGACACATTTTCTATACACAACATTCTCTGCAACACAGGAAGGGGATTTGAAGAGAATTTTGCTATTACAAGAAGCCTGGCCTATTCGGGGTTCTAAATACAGATTCAAAGAGATATTATCTGACCACTTCCCACTGAGAAAGCTTGGTTCTTGCCTCCCGGGCTTGGGTCTTGGCTTCCCGGTTGTTAGCAGGTGGGCTAAGATACACATTAGCTCTTCTTTGTTAGCAGGTAGACGAAAGCGTACACTAGTTCTTGCTGTCTCTTGGATATCTTGGCGAACTCTGGCTCTGTGGTCCTCAGTTTTGTGCCCTGGGGGACATGTTACAATGTCTGCAGGCATTTGGGGTTGTCATGACTTAGGACAGGTTGCTACTGATGTCCAGACCATAGAGCCCAGGGCTGAACACCCCACAGCATGCAGGACGGCCCTGCGCAGAGAAGGATTCGGCCCTGGGTATTGCTGGTGCAGGGCACTGAGCAATCCCGTCTAACCTGCAGCTCTCTCCCTGCAACTAACCTCACCCCGAGGGAATTAGAAACAAGTCATGTTGGTGTCCCATGACCAGAGCACGAGACTTGGCGTCAGTAACCTATTCTGCCACTCGCAACCTGCAGGAGAGAGATTGAGCCTTTTGGGGTCCCCTTTCTTCCTTGTATGAAATCTAAGACAGGAGCATTGACTCCGAGAGGGTCATCAGCAGTCGAGTGCCTTCACCTGTCACGTGGACTCAGGGCATCTCCTTGGAATCAAAAGACAGATGCATCTGGACAGCCGCCGCAGGGAAGCACCCAGATTATGATCACATTGCAGGGCCGTAGAGAGGACTTGGACGAGGAGAGAATGCCCCACTCTGCCGATTTGTGAATGAATACAGGCAGGGAAGAACCTGCTGGTGCCAGCAGCGTAGCATCGTGGAGGGTAGGACGTAAAATAGCCGCAGTTCCTAAAGGAAAAGTCCTGACTTCAGAAATCCAGAAGGGGTCCACAGGGCTGTGTTACTTTGGGAGCCTCCAGGGAACAATCTGTCTCCTGGCCTTTTCCAGCTTCGAGAGGCCACCCGGGTGCTTTGGCTCGTGCCCCTTCCTCCATCTTTAAAGCCAGCAATATAGCATCTTGTTTTCCGCCTCCCTCTCCTCAGAAGTCTCATGATTGCATTGGGTCCACCCACCCAACTAAGGCACATCAGCTTATCTCGACTCATAATTTAATCAGACCTGTAGTCCCTTTGGCCTATAACATCTTTGCAGGTTCCGAGGATCATGACACAGACATCCTTGGGGGCCCTTCTTCTGGGTATCACAACCATTACATAGAAAGCCTGTTTGTCAATCCCAAACGGACTAAGCCTCCCGGAAGGCCGGTACGCACCCGTATTCCGTCTTGTGCCCACCACGATCTTGAGTGTTACAAAAATATTTGTTGATCGATTTTGTGCTCTTCGACTTTCCTTGTGAGTCACATCTCTTTTTCTATATACTTTTTCCTAGATATGTCAGAGGAACCTTTCAATATCTGGGGGACTTGGCATTCAACATTAAAAAGTGGATCCAAAGACCCAGGAATGACAGGTGACATTATCTTTTAAAGACTGTGTATTGCACTTACTTTCTAAATGAATTTTCTTTACTTTTTGCCTGACTATCATATTAAGTACTTGTCAAATATTATTTGGAAAATGGCAAAAATCGGGGGGAAACCAGATAAAGCAACACTTAGCCTTTCCGCCAAAATATGTCAACCTTTGACTATATTTCATTTCCGTTCCTTTGCAAGAGTCTTTTTTGTAATTTTTTTAAGGTTTATTCATTTTTCAGAGAGAGAGAGAGAGAGTGGGGGTGGGGGGCAGGCAGAGAGGAAGACACAGAATCCAAAGCAGGCTCCAGGCTCTAAGCTGTCAACACAGAACCTGACGCGGGGCTCAAACTCATGACCTGAGCTGAAGTCAGACATGTAACTAACTGAGTCACCTAGGCACCCCCTTTGCAAGAGTTTCTAACCATAGTTACACCAGCTTGTTCCCTGCGCGCTGTATCTCACTGTACCGTGTGCACCACGATCTCGCCAATATTGCGCATCATTGACTTTGCCTTTTTGCTCATTGGAAACCCCAATTGTATTTATTACTTCCATTTGCCTTTCTTTCTCACCATTATTTTTCAGTTTTTCTATTAATTAGCTGAATGTCCCCAACTGAGTTGTCATTTTTGTTATGGACTATTTATGTATCCTGGTGGGGTTTTTTGGTTTTTGTTTTCAAGTGGGCTTCACACCCAGCGTGGAGCCCCACACAGGGCTTGACCTCACGACTGTGAGATCAAGACCTGAGCTGAGATGAGTCGGACACTTAGCTGGCTGAGCCACCCCAGCGCCCGTTTGCTGGTGTTTTTTAAATCAATTCTTATGAACTCTGCCTACAATCAAGGCGTTAAGTCTTTGTCAATATTGTTGGCCACTGATATTATCCCTTACATTTTGTCCCCCTTTGGGTATCTGGAACTGTTATGTTTTCCATAAATGAGTCTATGGCTATTTCTTTTTGTAAATTCTTTCACAAAATTAATCTTTACGTAAGCATTAGTCACTTATATGCTTTTCTCATTCATTGTATTTCATTGTTTAAGCCCTTAATCTTTTCATCCATCTGAAATAGATGTTAATACATAGCATGACGTGTGTAAATTGTTTTGTTTTATGTTCCAAATACGTATGTATGTATGTATGTATGCACATGTACCTCCCATAGTACATTTTTAAGGCACGGTCCATCTTTAATTTAGTAGCATCTGATCCAGCTGAATGTTGAACCGATCCTTTATCTAACTACATCCCGTTGTATCCTATGAAGTGCCTTGCTACCTTTTCCCCCAAGGATAAGCTAGTCCAAGATGTTCCACTCCATTTCCGTCTGCTATTTCAACTCTGATCAGTCCCTGTATGAATGCTCATGTCTCTTGCCCAAACGATCTTCTCTTTCCCCGCCTCCTTTTTTAACAAATGAGAGGACAGGGAAATGGCAGTCTGGGGACATAGGTGCCAAGAACCCTTTGTTTGCGAAATGCACTCTTTTGCCCTCCTGTCAGTTTCCTGACGACAGTTGAGTCCATGAGGGAAAGCTAAGTGCTGTGACAAAGAATCCTTAAATGGCAGCGCCTAACCTATCACATCCGATCTCTCCCTCACATCATAGTCCAGTGTGGACCGTGCAGGGGGAAGAAGGGGTGGGGGGCTCTGTTTCACACAGTGATTTAGGGGCTCAGGCTCCATCCAGCTGGTGGCTCTGTGGTCCCTCCATGGTTTCTCCATCCCAACCTAGTAGTGGGAGGAAGGGAGCGAGCCCGGAAGACTAGTGGGTGTTTGTTGTTTCATTGGACCAGGCCTAGAAATGGCTCACATCACATCTCTCCGCACTAGCTGGCCAGGCCTCATTTATGTGGCCCTCCGAACTGCAAGGCAGGCTGGGAAATGTCATCCAGGATGGAGAGGGGAAGATTTGGTGAACACAGAACCAGTTCTTCCCACAATGGTGGCCGGATCATCTGCTCCGCAGCTGTTGTCCTCATTATCTTCTGGCATGAGATGGGACCGTTTGGATTCAATTCATTTATTCCAACGACTTTTATTGACAGGGTAGAAACACAAAAGCATTCGACTTTGCGTCTCCTCAGGATTGCAAATTGCCCCAAAAGAGGGAGGAACACTCCCTTGACTTCTGCGTTCAGAGACATTTTCATAGCCACGTGGAAGGGACCTTTCCCGAAACAAGTTAGTGACAAGGACCGTCTAGTTTGTCAGCTAACCTCTGTATTTGGGGCCATGACGTGAATTGTGTCAGTGACCAAAACGTGATGTTTTCTTATACAAGAAATATTTTACTTGGGGCAGGGAAGAGTGTCCTGTGCTTTTTTACTTTTTTGAAGCTTGAAGTGGGGAGGAGAAGGGGGGACAACCCCCTGGGGCGTCTGCCAACTAATTCCATTTCTCGCCCTTCTCTCTGGCTTCCAGGTTCCTATGGAGACATTTTTGAAAGCAGCTCCCTGCGCCCAGGGCCATGTTTCCTTTCTCAGGGGAACCTGTCCCCGACCTGGCCTCAGTGGCACGGGAGCCCCACAGAACTGGAACATGGCCAGCAGGTCATTCGGAGGACTCAGACCATGGCCACCGTGGCAGAGTGCACAGCCTGCCCTCCCGTGTCGCGGGTCTGCAGCACGCCCCACATCCAGGGCGGCGGCCGGAGACCCGAGCAGGCCATGGCCAAGGCCGAGCGGTATTTGACTCTGAGCAGTGCCGAAGACCTCACCCCGAGCGAGCTAGACGCGGCCTGGCCGCGGAGCAGGGCCAAGCCTTTGCACCAGAGACCTCCAGAGAGCGAGAGGCGCGACAAGAGGCCTCCTCCTCCTTATCCTGGTCCAGGGAAGCAAGCTTTGGCGTCAGCCCACCAGCCTGCAGAGTCACTGCTGTGGAGGCCTCAGAGGCCCGAAGAAGGTTCCAGAACAGCTTTGGAAGAGGGCAGCCAAACAGCCGAGCGAGAGCATCAGGCCGCTGAGGAAAACCTGAGCAGTGCCTACTCTAGTCCTGCCGGCGATCGGAACAGTAAGACTGTGGGCGACCCCAATTGGCTCGACTGGCAGAGAGAGCGGTGGCAAATCTGGGAGCTCCTGTCCACTGACAACCCCGATGCCCTCCCGGAAACGCTGGTGTGAGCCCGCCCGAGTGCGCGCCCCCACATCCCAAACAGCCTTCTTTTACTCAGTAGGGAAAAACATTGGTGTTGGACAATTGGACATTTCTACTTCTTTTTCTTCTTTTACACTTAAAAAAAATAACACAGGAGAAACCGAGTTCACTTAAAGATAGAGAGCACTAATACTACCCTTGCCATTGATAATAAAATCCTACTGCATAGCCAGCCTAAGGAAAAAACAAAAACAAACACGGATGGCGATACCCGATCCAAAAACCTCTCACCTTGGCTCTATATGCGATAAAACTCTCGCTTTGATATAGCTTAATTGTATTTGTGTGACTTCAGTTTTGACTATTGTATATTCTGTAACAGATTATGTATGAAAATCATATATGATATATTCACAGAAGCCCGAGGAACATCTGTTGTAATCACGTCACGTATACCAAGTAATGAGATTCTATAGAATGTTCTAGAACATGCACAAGCAGGTTTCTGTGCTTTTGCCATAGCTTTTGAACTAGGGAGAGCCCTTCTTTCAATGCCTAAGAAAAACACTAACAAAACAAAGCAAAACAATATGCCAAGCCATATTTTTATATAGTAGTGAGATACCAAAAAAATATATTGACCAAATGCTTTTTCGTATTGAACATGTTTTAAGGAAACTGCTAGATTTGATACATTATGGAATATATTTTTAGAATCTGTTTAGAAAGGTTTCAGTTAATCAAACAAGAGCAAGGCGGTGCCTAAGAAAGAATAATTAAGTTGTCCTTCCCAGTTTAAAGCAAATTCAGTTTTATAGAGACCATATATAATATATATTTCTGATGTATGATTTTTATGTATTTTTCAAAACTACAAACTAGAATCCAACTATAAAGTGTTTAAGAATCCAAATGGAGTATTCAAATTACAGAACACAGTTTTTCCTTTTGCCCCATAATGAGTATTAACCAAACTAGATGCAGTGCTTTCTAAAGCAAATAATGTTTGGCGGGAAACAAAAGCTACAGCTTCATGTTGACATCGTGCCAAAGGTTGAGGAAATGTCTTCTTCGGTAATTTTGTGTGTATTGTCAAACGCTCCTACCATATACTTCAGCAGTTTGAAGTTTTTCAACCGCAAAACCACTTTTGACCAGCAGGTGGCGATTCGCTTCAGTATTTTGTGAGATTTTGTTTCACTTCAAAAGGGAATGTGTATTATAGAAAAAGGATTTTTTTTTTTTATGAAACATGTTACTCTTAATTTTCATGTTGGCGATGAAACTTTCAGTGGTGTTCCTTAAAGTTCTATCTTGTGCCATGATGAATAAAAAGTTAAACAAAGACACTGTTCCCTGGCATTAAATCTACCGAATGGACTCACCCGCCGTTCCAGACCTATCCTTCACTATCCCAAGTCCAAGTGTAATGAACAGCAGCCAAATGTTGTAAATGAGACTCCCAGCAGACGCTACTCGGGTGTGGATGTGCAGATGCAAGTTACTGTTCTGTGCCACCCACCTTCCTCCTACTCATGCCGACCCTGTGTTTGCCAGGCTTTGGGCGTGACCATGAGCTGGCCAGTTCTTTCCCTCCATTCTGGACTGAATTGCCTCGTGCATTGGGCCCTCTTCCTGCCCGGCTCTTGCCCTAACAGTTTTATTTCTTAAAGCTTCCAGACCAAATGGCTCTGCGGTGGATGTCAGGGACACAAAAGGTAATGAAAAGTCTGTCCATCTGCTGATAGTCAGGTCTAGAACAGCTGGTCCAGAAAATAGGGCTCTCGGCATGTATTTAAAACAATTAAACTCTGTGTGTGTTTGTGTGTGTGTGTGTGTGTGTGTGTGTGTGTGTGTGTGTGTGAGAGAGAGAGAGAGAGAGAGAGAGAGAGAGAGAGAGAATATTCGATCTCCCTCTCTCTGTGTGTGGTTTAAGCCCAGTGGCCGTATCTTTAGTACAGTGAGTGAAAGCTAGGTTTTTAGATACCCTTATCACCTTGAAAAGAAGTTGTTTTAGAACACACACAGACTGGAAATTGAAGTAATTTACAACCCTGGTAAATGACCGAACACCTGACAAGAAAAAAAATAGAGCCCAGACTCTTCCTAGTTGGACAAAACCATGGAGCAGGCGTTGTAAGTCCCTCACTCCCGTGAGGAGAGATCCTATGAGCAAGAAGAAAGTTCGCGTGCTCCACATGTCTCTGCACCTGTGAACACAAGCATTGTCTTGTCTCCGGCAACAGGGCCAGAATGATGATGGCAGAAATGACCTAACACAAATTTGTCTTGATCCATCTAAGTAGATATTAACATACGTGTGTTGTGGTTTTTCATAGAAAAAAAATCTCTCCCACCAGTGGAATTTGTGCAAATTGAGAAAACATCTAAGTAAGTGGACAGCATGGGGAGGACTCCAAGAACAGAGAGGACAGGAAGTGACTGAAGGGTCACGTGGAGATGGAGACAGGACCACAGCTTGACGAGATGGAATTTTAAAACGGGACTAAATCGGCAGCAAATGTTCAAGAGGAAAAAATGCAAACGAAAGGCGAATGCCAATAAAGGCAGAGAATCTTCAGCACAGTTGTGGGGGCCGATGGTGTGGGGGAGACGGGAGAGAGTGGGTAGTGGTCTTTGGGGTGCGCACCCCTGGCCCAGTGAGGCCCGCCCACCCGTGCACCGAGGTGCACGCGGCACCCGCCCCAACTGAAGACCCCACGGAGGTGGCAGAAGGGTCAGAAGATTCTCAAAATTCAATTC
The DNA here is from genome assembly GCF_006229205.1 of Suricata suricatta. Classification (NCBI taxonomy): domain Eukaryota; kingdom Metazoa; phylum Chordata; class Mammalia; order Carnivora; family Herpestidae; genus Suricata; species Suricata suricatta. The sequence goes on along the minus strand of NC_043717.1, from coordinate 7,133,786 downwards.
AGGTGACATCCGTTCAGCCTAGAGTGACCAACTTGCCCCAATTTGACTGTGACATCCCAGGTTTAGTAATAAAAAACCCATGTCCTGCGGCACAGGACATGCTCTGAGCCGGCAGGAAGGGGAGCGGCGGGCTGGGGGTGCAGAGCGTTCTATCTTGACACCTTGCAAGCAGAGTCACTGGCTTCAATGGTCAGATAAATGCATGATCACGTCTTAGGAGAGGTATGGCCCCTGCCACATCCGAGATGCAGTTATACTGAAAACAGATTTCTTGTCCCAGATACCACACAAGGCATACTTTTATTAGAGAGCCATCTGCTGTTTACTTGATGTTCAGTTGAACTGGGTGTCCCTTGCTAAGTCTGGCCAAGCTTCGTCTCCAGCCTTGATACCCCACTCGGTCCCCAGTGCTTTGACATCTTCATTGAATGTCGCACGGTGCCTCCCCAGCCCTGAAGAAGCAACTGCACGCCTTCCACATGGAGCCACATTCTCTCTAGCCACCAGTCCCCCCCATCCGGGGAGCCCTACCCCCAGCCTCCCGGGGATCCCAGCCTCAGGGCCTCGCGCAGTGTCTTCCGTGGGTCCATCCTCACCGTCTCAGCCTCCAGTTCCCGGGCTCCCGTCCATCTCCTTCCTCCTCGTTCCTGCATACCACCGCCCTCCCTGCAGTTTGCAATCCCCACCTCGTCACAGGCGTGTCCCTGCTTTAAAACCTCCGACGGCCTCCTCCCCCTCTGGCCTACAAGACGAAGTCCAAACGCTCCACAGTCCAGCGTCAACCTGCCTTCCGCCCCTCGTTGCATCCGCAACGCACCACCCCCAGCTCTGGCCACCTCTGGGACACACCATCCCCACACGCAGTGAGAGCTTCTGTTCTGTGGGCCTCGAGTGCTCTTCCCGACGTTTCCTATTCATTCAAAACCTATTTTCCCTGTACAGTTAGCTTGACTCGTCTCCTCGCACAAACATGCTGAATCACAATGTACGCAGGCTCTTGGCCTGAGTGGCCCTTCTCATGAGCGTCGCTGTGCATTATCGGTGCTGCCGTGTGTTTTATCTGGAGGTCATTCCCACTCCGCCCTTGATGGCAGCACTGTGTGCTCAGGACTGGGCAGAGACCCAACATACAGTCAGCATTTGATAAATGTTGGCCGAACATATGCCTATAAATATGATCGAGCAGTTTACCATGCAATGGAGAAAAAACACAAGTCCGTTACCTCGCTGCAATCACAGAGATAGAGGTATATTTTCCAAATTAACAGACTTTTGAAGAAATGACAAGATAGTCTGGGGAGAAGCGCATGGCAAGCACAGGGACCCCGTGTCCTCAGCAGCCATGCTCCACGAAGACACGGTGCCCAGCTCTGTACTATCTGGGACAGACATGGCCGGTGGCTTGGATGTGTTACGTTCCCATCCTTAAGAGTAAAAATTTGGGCGCCTGGGTGGCTCAGTCGGTTGAGCCTCCGGCTTCGGCTCAGGTTAGATCTCACATTCGTGAGTTGAAGCCCCGCATCAGGCTCTGTGCTGACAGCTAGCTCAGAGCCTGGAGCCTGCTTCCGGTTCTGTGTCTCCTTCTCTCTCTGCCCCTCCCCCGCTCATGCTCTGTCTCTCTCTCTCTCTCTCTATCAAAAATAAATAAAACATTAAAAAATTAAGAGTAAAAATTTAGTAGTAGACATGGCAAGTAAATGAATATTTGCCTGCTCCCGGCTTGGTGCTCGCTTAATGACTGGAGAAACACTTTCAAAGTGTGGCCTTCAGGGTCAAAGAGAACAGGGTTTGACTCCAGGCTCTGTCACTCACAAGCTAGGCGACCTCGGGCTGGCTACGTTCACTTCACTGACCCTCGGTTGGCTCCAAGTCATCAGGCCATAATAACACCTGACCTTCAGGATTGTTCTGAGGGCTAAGTGAGAAACTATACTAAGTCATCAACAAATTGCGGTGAATTGGGGTCCCGTGTGAGATCACTTTAGAAGAAACGGCTTGGGACCCTCTGCTGCGAAGGGCGGCTCCTATATCTAGCATCTATTAACAACATCTGCTCAAACGGGGGTGTTTTACTCATGAACTCCTCTAACCCTCACAAGCAGTAGACAGGAATCACGACGGTCCTCTCTTGGTACAGGGCACAGATGACTCAGAGTGACATCAAATGAGTTGCCCAAGGTTACCCACCTCCAGGGCGGCGGAGCCAGGCTGTGGTGGCAGCCCATCTAGCTGTGCCCCCCTGTCGTCTGGATAATTCAGAGTGGCGTGGACAAAGCTCTGCAGTTCTTGGAGTCCGGGGTCTCTTTTGTGGGGGAAAGAGCTTCCCCCGGGGAGGAGCTCTGGCCTCTGGGATGACAAGTTGGACAGACCTTCCAATTTCCACCGCCGGTGGAAAATATGCGCAGGTTTGCTCGGCCACTGTGAAGGAGGGGGAAACATTTCCTTCTACCCTCTTAGGTGTGCTACCCAGGACTTGTGAATTAAACTAGCAAAAGACAGCTTAACAGGAGAAAAGGTTTATTTCATCCGCCTAATGGGAGCCAGCCAATGAGTAGCTAGTTCCTTCAATGGCTGAAGTTAACGGTGTATGTATCTTAGGAGAGAAAAAGGGAGCTGGGAGAGACAACTTCTATGAGAAAAACGAATAGGTTTATTTCAGAAAGACACTTGGGTTTTTAGGAGAGCAGATGGGAGAAAAGAAAGTTTGTGATAATGCTTGAACAGGTATGAGTGATTTTCCCGTCTCCTTCAAGACCATAAAACTTCTCCGGGGAGGGGATTTACAGCAGCTTCGTTTCCAAGAAGTTGCTGCTGTTAGTCAGATACGGGACGCTCCGAGAAGGTTTTTATCTGCATCTGTTGCATCTCAAATGTGTTCGGCTTAAAATCATCTTTATGCCAACTCTGGGGGTGTGAGTGGGCGTCCACAGAGGTCAAATGAATTAGAAAAAGAATTAGAAACATGCTTCTTCCTGTAGGAGAGAAACGTGGTGATTCTGTGCTCAGAGCCTTCCTTCTTAAAATCAGTTACTTGGCTTGGTCCAAGATCAAGGGTCTGGGCCGGAATGTGCTTGGGAAAGTGAGTGAGGGGAGCTTGAGGCCAGATAAGCCACCTGGCTCTCCGTCCTTCCCCAGGCGCTGCGGGACACTTTGCATCTGGTGGTCTGGCCCTCGCTCTCCCCTCCCACCAAGAGATCGCCAGCAGCTGATTAGCCATTGGGGGAGGGGCTGCCGCCTGGACCTGGAGCGTGTCTGAGCTTGGCTGAAGGGCAAAGAATCGTGAGAGGCTGAGCCTGTGGTCTGCAACGCGGCTGCTGAACAAAGGGAGGGAACAAGGACAGCAAAGCCCTTGGGCAGGGACAGAGCGCAGAGGCCCGGGGGGAGAAGCTGGACAGGCCCTGGGTAAGGTTTTTCACTGCCGTTCTGCACATGTGAATGTTCGGGGTTGAACTGGCTCCACCAAAAAGATGGGGAAGTCACATTACCTGCGGATGTGATCTTGTTGGGAAATGGGGTCTTTGCCAATGGTCGACTTCAGATGAGGTCATTATTAGCATGGCCACAAACCCAGTATGGCCGGTGTCCTAATAAAAAGGGGAAATTTGGATGCAGACACAGCCTCCCATCCAAGTGAAGACTGAGTTCTGCCCCAGGCCATGGGACTACCAGAAGCCAGTAGAGAGGCCTGGTGCCCATTTCCCCCAGGTCCTGGTTCTGTCTACACTCGGATCTTACTGGTAGCTTCCAGACCCCCAGAGTATGCCGTTCTGCTGTTTAAGCCATTAGTGTGTGGTGCTTTCTGTGCCCTAGCAAGCGAGTATGGTAAGCGAACTCAAGTAGCAGAGGTCACCCAGACAAAGCATTGTCCCTTTGGGACCACGGTTTATGCAGGAGAAGCTCACAGCAGAAGATGCGCCATTGCTAACTTGCCCTGCTGCCGTCACCTACACAAGTCATGTGAGAAGATGAACTTTCAGAGGACAGATTTCCAGGCACCTGGGTGGCTCCCTTTTTTTATGTTTTATTTATTTGAGAGAGAGCGCGTGAGACTCCCTTTTTTTATGTTTTATTTATTTGAGAGAGAGCGAGAGAGCGAGAGAGAGAGCAAGCAGGGGAGGAGCAGAGAGAGAGGGAGAAACAGAATCTGAGCTGTCAGCACAGAGCCCAATGCAGGGGTTGAACTCGTGAACCTGAGCCAGTCAGATGCTTAACTAACCCACCCAGGTGCCCCAATTTGACCTTTTTAACATATATTTTTAAATATTTATTTGTGAGAGAGAGAGAGGGAAAGAGGGAGAGAGAGAGAGAGAGAACAAATGGGGGGGGCAAAGAGAAGGAAGGAGGAGAGATACCGAATCCGAAGCAGGCCCCAGGCTCTCAGGTGTCAGCACGGAGCCCCGACGCTGAGCTCATGAGATCATGACCTGACCCCAACAAAGTGGGACACTCAACCGACTGAGCCGCCCAGGCGCCCCAAACTTTTGAGCCTTGATTTCGGCTCAGGCCCCGATCTGGTGGTCTCCTGAGTCCGAGCCCTGCATGGGGTTCCGTGCAGGCAGCACCTGGAGCCTGCTTGAGAGCCTCCCTCCCGCACTGCCCCTCCCCCACTCCGCACTCTTGTCTCTCTCAGAATAAACTTAAAAAACCATCAAAGGATAGATTTTCATTACTGACACAAAACGGTGCGGCATTCACAACAGAGGGGAGCGGGAGGGCTTGGAGGAGGAGACGGGAACACGCAAAACTGGACAAGTGGCATTTATATTGAACATGCTTTCCTACTTGGGACTTCCGCTGGGCGTCAGGCGGAGGTGACGAGTGTGCAGGATTTCACGGATCTGGAGGAGGAAAGTGCCACTGAGATCGCAGCCCCCCTCCTGCCCCACCCCACAGCAGCAGCCCAGTCTCCAGGGAGCGACGTTAGGAATGCAAATCCTCCCTGACTTGGAACCCTGGGGCTGCCCCCCTCCATCTGTTTTAACAAGCCTTCCAGGGTATTCTGAGCCACACAAAGTTTGAGAAGCCTCATGCTGGGAAACTACAAAAGGGGGAGAACTGGAGGGAGGGATAGGCAGCAAGATCCAAAATGCTGCTCTAAGGCAATACTTTGCCCGACTGATATTGAATCGTCTATTTTTAAAAGTTGGTTGAAACGGGGAATCATAAAATGATTACCTGTTATATTGTAACCAGAAACACATAAACATACGTCGTTTGTGAATATTGTCCCAACCCCTTCCGGTTTCAGGGAAATCTTTTTAGTGAGTCTCCTTCAAAACCTTCTTAGTTTGTTAGTATGTTTTGACTTGGTTTATGCGTTTATATTGCGTGGTCTTTTCCTTTGCTTATTTAGACTTAAGTTACTGGATCTTTCTTTTTCTTCCGAGATTTTCTTTAAATGTAAACTAGTTAACATCTCTGGGAGTATTGGCTTCAGGAGTAGATTTTACTGATTCAGCACTTACTTACACACAACACCGGCGCTCATCACAACAGGTGCCGTCAATGCCCGTCCTCCGTCTAGCCCATCCCCCGCCTCCCTCCAGCAGCCCTCCGCTTGTTCTCCAGAGTCAAGAGTCTCTTACGGTTTGCCTCTTGGTAAACTGAGTACTCAATTAATAACAGTGGGGCTTTAGGGACCAGCCAGCCCCTTGTTTCCTTTTTTAAAAGGTGGAGGTTCCTCAAAAAACTATCGATAGAACTCCCTTATGACCCAGCAATAGCACTGCTGGGGATTTACCCAAGAGAGACAGAAATGCTGATGCATAGGAGCACATGTACCCCAATGTTCATAGCAGCAATGTCAACAATAGCCAAAACATGGAAAGAGCCTAAATGTCCATCACCTGATGAGTGGATCAGGAAGATGTGGTATATACACAATGGAGTGCTACATGGCAATGAGAGGGAATGACATATGGCCATTTGTAGGAAAGTGGATGGACCTTGAGGGTGTCATGCTGAGCGAAGTAAGCCAGGCAGAGAAGGACAGATACC
>NC_043717.1:7063853-7127689 GCF_006229205.1 Suricata suricatta | reverse complement strand
TTAAAAAAAAATAATAATGTACCAATATTGGTTCATTAATTATAAGAGATCTACCATGAGAAGTAAATAAGGGGAAAACAGTGTACAGCTGTGTATAGAAACTGTGATTGTCACAGGTTCCTCTAATCTGTAAAATGTTCCAAAAAATTAAGTCCATTAAAAAAAACCATCTTGAAAAAATAAATAAAAATAAAAATAGCTCTATTGAGCTGTCACTACATGAGTACAATTGACCCACTTGCAGCCTACAATTCAGTGGTTGCCAGTATAGGCCCAAGGGGTGCAAGCAGCAATTATAGAACATTTTCAGCAAGTCTGGGAGACCGCCCTGCACCCATTAGCAGTCACCCCCAGTCCCCCCTTGCCCCAGCTGTGGCAGCCGCCCAGCCCATCTACTTTCTGCCTCTATAGATTGGCCTATTCTGGGCATTTCTATAGATGGAATTACACAGCGTGTGGCCCTTTGTGTTTAGCTTCTTTCAGTTAGCATAATGTGTTCAGGATTTCCCCCGATTTCCCCGCGGAGCAGCAGGTGTCCGCATACACCGTCCCTTTCTAAGGGTGTGTGATCTACCATTGCACACATAAGTCTATCACTTATTTCTTCATCCCTCCGTTGGTGAACCGTTGGGTCCTTTCCAAGCCAGCACGTTCTGTGGGAGGAAAAGAAAGCGGTGGCTAACTAGGAATCCGCCGAAGGGCAGGTCGAGTGAGTCTGTAGATGTTCTTCCTGCAAAAACCAGTTCAAAGTAGGTTTTCAAACCACACCCTTTTCCCTTAGCTTATACATTCTCAGCCGCAAACACGGCAAGACCCAGCCTGAGTGGGAGAGAAATAGGCCACAGGAAACACGGGAAAGGAAGGGTTAAGACAACCCGAGGAAAGTGAGGTTTCTAGGTCTAAAGTGATCGTCCCCAGTCCCCCTGCTAAGGTAGAGAACCAGCACAGAATGGAGAGTCTCCGTTCTGCTTTCCACCGTCACACCAGCCACGATGTACAGATTTGAAACGCTGGCATCAGAAAGGGGCCCAAATGAAGGAAAAATATCTTAATGAAATGATGATTAGGGATGGGTTTTAAAAATTCATAGTGAAATAATCCTCAGGCAGGCAGTAGAGTGGACTCTAAATGGGTCATGAGTTGGAGCATGAGGCACTCTCCTGGGAATGCACAAGGGTAGGAGGAGGCTAGATAGAGACCTCACGCTCAATTGTCCCAATGAGCTTGAATAGAAACCATATGGTCTGTGGTTGTGGGAGGCACCCCCCTCCGGACCCACATCATATCTACTGGCCATAAACAAGGACTGTGAAGCTCAGGCAGCAACTAGGAGCCATCCGAGGATGATGAAAGAAGCCCGCCCTATCAGGATGAAGCTGAAATTAAGCATGAAGGGAACAGCATCCAGGGAGCTGGAATCGACCAGGTGCACACTCAGCCTTGCCCTTGTGCTGATGAGTCCCAGCAAGGACTCTGTTACTTGTCGCCAAAAACATTTTGATCCTATTCCATACCAAGCCCTTGAAGGTCTGAGAACTAGCCGCGTTAACTTATCCAAAATGTAGAGGGAAAGGCAAAGCGTTGGATGATTCTGCACAGAGCTCCAGAATGGTAACCTCGATTGTCCTTCAGCACTCCCCTCAGCTCTTAGTGTGAACTCTCTGTCTTCACACAGTTCCCACGTGATACCACTCAGTAGCTGTCATTTCCGTGGCCCCCATCACCCGTGACGCTGTGTATGTGAAAGCAGTAAGTAAGCGTTAATTATAAATCCAAGATAGCTCCCAAGTGTCCACGCCTCACCCCCCTATGTAGACATAGGCTTCCCGAGAAGGAACTCGTCTTAGAAATGCTAACGTCTGCTCCAGCAGCTGCTACAATCCCACGAACATTGGAATGCTTGCTGTAGGAGGTGACGCCAGGTTGAACACTTGGCAGGAAGTGCTGTCAGTCTCTTCAAATCGAGGGAGTCCGCAAGCAGGAACTAGGTACTTGACTGCTTCTACAATTGGCCTGGGATTTTATTACGGTAACTCTGCCGCAGCAGTAAGTGTATTAAGTCTGTTATGGGGGAAGGAATAACTAGTGTGCATCACTTTAATATATTGTATGTTTAAGTATGTAATTTTCAAAATTTTACCTTAAGTTATGAGGAATACATGGCTTTTGAAATAATTTTTGGTACCCTTTTATTTGCAGGAAACACAACCTTGTAATACCTGTTTTTTTTAAGTTTGAGAGAGTGTGAGTGGGGCAGAGGTAGAGAGAGAGAGGGAGAATCTCAGGCTGTCACTGCAGAACCCAACCCGGGGCTCAAACTCATGAACCGTGAGATTGTGACCTGAGCGAAACTTGGATGCTCAACTGACCGAGCCACACAGGTGCCCTTGTAGTATCTGTTCTAAATCTGGACACATATTAAATTTTCACTGAGGGGGATGCCTCTGGGATCCTGAGGATGCAATGGGCTACGTTTTAGGCTAGGCAGCACAGAAGCCCAATTAGAAGCTTGCTTTTTCTCTAGCGGGACTCGCATATTATGTAAACCTTATGTCCCCCTGCCCTGTTTCTAGGATTCAAACGGTCAGAGACTGCTACCTGCCTTGTCCCTTTATAGATTTTAAATAACAGGAGCTTTCTTAGAGCAAGTGCTCCAGTACCTGCGAATCCTTCCAGTGAACCCCGATCAGGGGGAGACCCCACAGCTCCCTGGCACACAGGTTCTCCTTGGGAGAGGCGGGTGGCTAGGGTCTGAATGTCTGTGCCCCCCACCCCAAATTCACACGTTGAGGTCTAACTCCCCACGTGATGGTATCAGGAGGCGGGGCCTTTGGGAGGTGCTTAGGTGATGAGGGTGAGGCCTGGTGGTGGGATCGGGTCCTTCTAAAGGAGACTCCAGGGTGAGCTCTTGCCCCCTCCTGTGAGGACCCATGAGAACAGGCTGCTGTGAACCAGGAAGCCGGCCCTCCTCACCAGAAGCGGAATCTGTGACGCCTGGATCTCAGACCTCCAGCCTCCAAAACTGTAAGCTGTAAATTTGTTTTTAAGTCACCCAGTCAGTGGTATTTGGGAATAGCAGCCCGAGCAGGCCCAAGCAGGTTTATTACTCTTTTTAAGAAAGCTGAGGCCCAGAGAGGTCAAGATCGCACAGCAAGTGCACACACATCTGCTTTCAAGACTGGCATTTGGTTTTTTTTAACTAAAGCGTAACTGACATGCGCCGCCAGTTTCAGGGGTAGTGTTAGGCTTGGTATTTGTGTCTATCGGAAATGGTCACCGCAGTTACAGGTTTTCTCTTGTGAGGGGACTTTACACAAATCTGCAGTACAGTGTCGTCTATGGTCCCCATGCCATACAGTGAGGTACCTTTAAGACAAAGTGAGCTTTGGACCTCTCGACCCCCTTTATAAATTTCACCCACTCTCCATGTTTAGCCGCCACTGATCTATTTCTGTGTCTATGAGGTCAGTGTTTGTTTTCCAGATTCCACATATAAGTGAGATCATATGCTATTTGTGTTTCTCTGATTTCACTTAGCAGAACGCCCCGAAGGGCCGTCCATTTTGTCACAAATGGCAAGATTTCCTTCTTTTTTAAGCTGAGTGACAGCCCGTTGTCTATACCATTTTTTCTAGGCTATTGCAAATAATGCTGCTGTGAACATGGGGGTACAGGTCTCTTTTGGGGGATGTGCATTCTTCATCACCATACATGGAAATGACCTTCGTACAATCCCTCCTCACTGCATAGGTGAGGCATGAATTCTGCATCTCCTCACTTTAGGAAGGAATGACTCTGCTAGATAATCAACTGTGTTGGCAACTCAGTAATCGGTAACTATATATTCAATATATATTCAAAAATACTTGAGTGAACTTGCGGCCCCCTAGATTACCATAGGCTGTCTTTAAGTTGGAATTCTAGAACTTACTACTCTTTCATTGACAGACTGCCCCTTGAAAGACTGTACCTTGCTGATCGGGGCTGCCCCTTTTGCATGTCGTATTTCTGAGATGATGCAGAGGGCATAGCTCCGTAGACACAGGGAACTGCTAGGGAATGTTCCAGCGAAATACAGGAGCCCGGTTCCAACCCTACCTTGTTCACTAATACTTGCCTTGAAGACAGGTGTTCGTTCTGATTCTCAATAGTGCGAATACTGGAGAGAGAAGACTTAATTTAAAACCTCGGAGAACATCCAAAACGGAGTTTTCATGTTCTAAATGAATCTCCCGTCAAAGCAGAGAAGCGATGACCCCCGATATGAGCAGACACGCTCTTCGCACCCGACCGCTCTGACACCCAGCAAGCTATGACCTTTCCCCGGAGTGCTGACTCACGGTGACAACATGACCGCTAGCAGGGAGACTGCGGCCTCACTTCTGTGAGTGATGGGTGATTTGTCTGGAGAAACGACGGTGAGATGTGAAAGTTACTCTTTAAATCAAAACCGGTTAACTATCAGCTTTATTTTATTTTAAAATATATCAGTGTTTTGACAGGTAGAAGAGTTGAAAGTTACCAGATTTTGAAAACGCCACACACACAATACCGACACGAGAGAAAACCCCCAATCACACGAGTCCTTCTACCAACTTAATGTTACAGATTCAACGGACACCAAATGGGTTAATATTGCCAACCCTTACGAGGAAAGCCCGCAGTAATGTGCTGCTCTATGCGGAACAGCCCGTTTATGAAACCCCGGCAGAAAGCATTTCAGCGGCAAACTTGCAGCGCCCTTCCAAAACCATCTCCCAGTGAGTTGATGCAAACATCCCGTAACCGGGAAAATACTCTTCTTGTGAATTCTAACCCTCAGCCGGACAGGATCCTGTCTTTGAGACGACCGTGCTGGTGCCGTGACTGGCGCCAAACCTCCAAGGTTCAGGTTAGGCTGACCCGAGGGCGGGCTTCAGGCAGGAGGGGAAATGGGACTCAGAGAGGGGAGGACTTGTCAAATGTCGCGGGCGATGAGACCTGCTTGGAGCAGAGTCCCGGAACAGGATGGCAGGGCTCAAAATGAACATATTTCAAAAGTGAGAACATCTATACCTATGCAGGCACATCATCAAATCATGCGGGAAGTGAAACTGTTTTCAGACGAGGCCCGGCCCGAGCAGCCGTCACAAGTGCCACCTTGCCGGCATCCGCGCTGTGCCCAGGGCACACTACCGTACCGTGCGGACGACGGAATGCTGGTGGCTGTCTCCAGAGCAGCACGCCCGAGGTATAAAGAGGAGGATTGAACACCGGGCCAGATAAAAAAAACTCAGCACCGCCCGGCTTTCAGGGCTCCGTCTCACGTTTTCATGAGGAATGGTGAGGAAAAAAGCGACTCTTCAAATTTTAAGAAAAATTCTTTCCCAGAGGTTGTTCACTTTTCTAGATTAAATACACGGGCAACACTGCAGCAAAAGGAAAAACCAAGGGACTGCTTCCCACTGGGGCCGAGCGGGAAGGAAACCTAGAACGATCTGCCACAAACCGCAAGGGGGAAACAAAAGAACACGGTGTGTGGGACCCTGACTAGGCATACGGTGTCACGACCCACTTGCCATTTCCATTACGCCACCAGAGCAGCTCGGTGTGCGGCAAAGAGTTTAATGTATTGCTCAGGAAAAAAAAATAGCCCGTGTTCTGCCACTGTTGGCAGAGCGCTGGTTACGAGGTCCAGCGCCACCACGCCACCTTCATCCTGTCCCACACGGCCGAAAGCGAATCCAAGGCGGGCCGGACGTCCAGGATGGTGAACTGGTACTCCTGGTTGACCTCGCCGCCGTCGTAGTAGTCGATGACGTACCGGACCTCCGTCCCACAGCGGTTGACGATCCAGTCGTGCCTGTCGAAAGGCAACTCATACCTGAAACGAAAACGTGCTCGTGAGCATGGAAGCGCTCGCTCTCGGGGTCACACGTCCGCGTGGGGAGGGGGGCCCCGGAGAATGGGTCTGCTGTGCCGACGGGCCGTGACGAGCCCGGCCTGAGTCAGGTAACGGCTCATCTGTCTGCGGAGCAGGATGGGCGACAGGAGAGAGACCCGGGCCAGGCAGGTCCGAGGAGGTACTGCAGCGATCCAAACGGGAGCGGAGTCTGTCTACGCTGCAGGAACAGAGAGGGATGCCGAGTGCTCAGATGCAAAGACCACAGGAAGGAGCACGGAGGACGAGTGTATTCCTGGCCATGAAGATCAGACAGGGGACAACCCACAAACCCCTAATGTGCCAAGGGTTAGGGGAAGAGCTCTGCAGCTGCAGTTCCGAGACGGGTTGTCTTCGGGGCCAAGAGAAAGCTGGTCCTGACCCAAGACGCGTTACAATACCACTTTTGCCCTGCCACTCACCCCATCCAGGAACGAATTCTCGCCCTTGGTGAGTACTCTTTCGCTTTACCTCCGAACCGGATCAATGATGGACCACAAGGACACTCCCTAGAAATTCCCAAACAAGAAAAGTCCGTTAAAATGTTTTTCCTCACTTTGAGAAATGTGATGTTGCAGTTTCTCCGTATGCGTTTTATGTCACATTTGCAGAGTGCAAGAACTTTGAAAACAATTCTGAGAAAAATCCCTATTTGTTAAAAATATTGCTCTTTATTTCTGCATGAAGCCTGTCCCCCCCCCCCCACGCCCCCCACCCCACTTCATTCCAGATATCTGCGCCTTTCTTTGCAGGAGTCAGGAAATGGACTTTCCATGTGGCGCAAAGGGAAATGTTCTCAGGTAAAAGAAAAAGAAATGTCAAGTGCTGGGCATGACACTTCTCTTTCACACGCTGCACTGGGCTTTTTAAGACGGACAGAAGACAAATCCTACTCTTCTTTCATTTGAAACCAATGAACAAAGCCTTTATGAAGAAAAAGGCCGGCTGACTCCCTAGGAACAAATGAAATCCGCGTCAGGCTGGCTCTTCACGTCAGGAAATACAAGACGCCGCCTGTCTTGTTCGCTGCTGTCACCAACAGGACAGGACAGGCATCAGCCCTGCCGGCCCTAATGACATGGGGGTGGGGGTGGGGAAGGACACCAGCCCAGCGACCCGAGCCCCACCTGAGGTGCATCTGAGCTACTGTATGGACCGCTCAGTAGCAGCTCTTCTCAAGAGGGTCGCCAGCAAAATAAACTGAACCTGGGCAAGCCCTCTCCTGGAGGCCGTAGCAGGCGTCTCTTTAAAAAGCCAACTTAATTTTGGGGTGCCTGGGTGGCTCAGTCGGTTAAGCGTCTGACTTTGGCTCAGGTCATGATCTCAGTGTTCATGGGTTCAAGCCCCACGTCAGGCTCTCTGTAGACAGTTTGGAGCCTGGAGCCTGCTTTGGATTCTCTGTCTGTCTGTCTCAAAAATAAACACTGAAAATTTTTTTAAAAAGGCCAACTTAATTTTGAGGGACCCTGGAAAATGACAAGGAGGGGGGTGAAACTGACCAAGTGGACTCTCCTGGTCGGCAGCTTCAGTATCAAGCTGGGAACATAGCTCCTGCCGGTCTCCGGTGACCGAGGGAATCCTGGGGGCTGGGCCACTCCATCCTCGCACGGACCCCTCCCAGGCCTGGTGCCCAGCCAGTGACGCCCATGGAGGGCTGCTAATGAGCCTCAGAGTCCACATATTTAAACAATGAGACACATTAACGAAATCGTTAAGTGGACTTCAGCCAAGAAGCTAATCCCATTTTATCACTAATTTAAAATGTAACCCACCCATGAGGATACAATCAGGCTTTTGGTGCAGACACCCTCCACCCCTACCGTTCTCACAGTAGACTCTGCAGACCAGCAGCATCTATGTGTTTCTAGAAATGTCAAGTCTGGGCCTCACCCCAGACCTACTGAATTAGAAGCCCTGGGGCTGCCCGCCCCCCCCCCCCCCCCCCCCCCCCCCCCCCCCCCCCCCCCCCCCCCCCCCCCCCCCCCCCCCCCCCCGCCCACAGTGTTTCAGCAAACCCTCGGGCACTGTTCATGCAGCCCAAGTGCGAGGACCATGGTCCCCACACACTGCCAGCCACCACTGCCAACACACAGTGCCTGCTGCACCTGCCTCCCCCCCACACCCCACCCCTGTCACCGACCAGTCACCCGAGGAGGGAGTGGTCCAGGCTGCAGAGGACTCCAGCCCATGGCTGGCAAGCCCACCCCCGATCAGAGCCTGGCTGGGGCCCTAGACAAGGGGAGCAGAGGGGAGTCATCTGCCCTCGGGACCGACCGAACCCACCAGCTCCCACAGCTGGGCGGGCATGTCACACCAGTCACTGAAACAGGCCTGCCACCTAAAATGTTGCATTAGAACAGCACACTGCTTGACTACAACGTCCTAACTCTAGAAAGCAGAGGCCAAATAAGAAAGATGACGGAAAACCATTTAAGATCTCAAACATCCTTACGCAGCATGAAGGGCTTCCCACTTCAAAATCTCCTTCCAGGCTTGCTCGTTATTCTGATTGTGGATTCTGATGATGTTATACATGTCTTTCTGACTAATGTCGTCGTCCTTCCACTTCCACCTGGGCAAGGACATGGGGGAGAACCTGATAAACATGACCGGTCATGCCTTAAAGTCGGTCCGCATGCTCATTTCTCTGAGCCCCCAAAAACCACTTGCACACAGATCAAGGAACCATAAGTAACACTTTTTCAGTGCCACTGATTAATGTCACATAATAGAGTTTTCTAATCTGTGTTACTGGCTATAAGAAGTTAATCTCCTGGGTCAAGGTGACTGGGCCATGCGGGTTGCAAACACCACTCTGGGTGTGTCTGTGAGAGCAGTTTGGAGGAGAGTAAGCTTTCAACGGGTAAAACAGTGACCTCCCTAAGGTGGTGGGCTTCATCTGATCAGTCAAAGGTCTAAATAAAACAACGAGCCTCTTGCAAACAACAGGGAACCCTTCCTGCCTGCCTTCCAACTGGGATGCTGGTTTTTTCCCTGCCTTGGGACTGGAATGAAAACAACAGTCCGTGGGCCTCCAGCCTCCTGGCTGCAGATGGCAGGACTTCTCAGCCTCCATGGTCATGTGAAGTCAATGCCTTACAAGAAATCTCTTTACATCTTTAAAGACACACACACCGTTAGTTGTTTCTCTGGCCGATCCTAACACACTGGCCTTGCACTTGCATTCTTGTAGGGATGAAATACCGGTTGAACGTTCTATACTGACTAGCTTATGAACATTTACTACATGTTTTGGGGACAAAAGCCTCTTTAACATTTAATTCTTTGATGAATTTGATGAGCAAATGTACACTCGCAGTAACATGCACACTCACCCTTTCCGTAGCATTGCGTTCCAGAACATCTGTTCGGAAGGATAAACCCACTTTTTCTCCGAATCTGCTCGCGGAATGGATGACTCCTCTCTCACCGTGGACAGCGCAAATGGCTGATCGGGGGCCGGCATCTGGTTAGGCGGCGGCATCTAAATAAGGCGAGCGGGTTTTTAAATGTCAGAAATAGTAACGTAGAAATGAGCCATACACCTGACAACTTTCTGGAAAGCAATGTGTCAGACACGAGGTGCAGGTGCCCTAGCAAGCCAGTGACGTCCTGATTTTCGACTTGCCAGACCATTTGGCTATCCTGAAGAGTCACAGTTCTAAAGTTGTTTTCCTGGTTTAAGTTCTCACAAATGGTAGGCACACCCTGTGGTTAGGTTTTCTGTCTCTTTGTCCCCAACGATTAAGAAGTAAAAATGAATACCATGACTGCAGACATTTGTAAAGCCCTTTCTCTGATGGGCTCTTCAAAAATGTCTGCTCTTGCAAGGAAACGTCTCAGCAAATACATGTAGAGCACCACTTTCTTTTCACATGTTTTTGTTTTTACGACCTTGCTGGTGCTTTCAGTCTTTGGGCTGAATACCTTAGCGAGGAGTGGTGAGGCCAGAACCCTGGCAGACGTGAAGGAGGGGGAGAATCCTTCCCCCCCCGACAGAAGGGACAACAACAGTGTTGTGCAAACACTTGCCCTGGACCAGGGGCTCTCACCCCGCGTACCACTGCCACTTGGGGCCGGACAACCTTTGGTTACGGGGCTCTGTTCTGAGCACTGTAGGACATCTGGCAACCTCCCTCGTCTCCACCGATAGCACCCCTTGTCCCGAGCTGTGACAACCAATGTCCTCCCAGGGGCAAAAATCACGCCTGGTTGGCCACCCCTGGCCTAGAATGTTTTTAGTGCTGAAAGTACGTAGGATTTTCTAGCAGATCCACATCTATTATTAGGTCACGATATGGCCCCCGGTTAGAACGATGGCAGCGGGAGACACGGGCGGGCCGGGCACCACACGGCCCCTTCCCTGCACTGGCACCACAGTGGGTTTAAGGACTCAGGCAGAGGCGGGTGAGATTCAGTGTGGGACGCGCCACATCCTAGCTGAGTGACGTGGGCCAAACTGCACGCTCGCTCGTTCTCAGTGGCTTCAGCTCCAAGAACGGAGATGAGACCACTGCTGGCCAGGCGGGGCGGTCATGAGAATTACTCAGAAGTGTGGATGGCGCTTAGCACGAGGTCTACAGATGTGACCAAAAGAAATGCTGTTATTGATGTTCTTGCTACATGTAACAATCCCAACCAATGGGTAGGAGTCTGGGTCTGTGGGATTCCAAAAGGCCCATGTTCTGGACTGTGACAGAGTGCCTACAACAGTAGTCTAATGGGGGCACCGTTAGAAATGTCTGGAGACACATTAGGTTGTCATGACCGAGAAAAGGGGGTGCCACTGGCATTTGGTGGGTAAACTCCAAGGAAGCTGCCACATATCGCACGGAGCACAGGCCCCCCCCACACCCCTCCACCCACAAAGAACTGGCCGCCTCAACGTCAGTGGTGCGAAGGCGGAGAAGCCCCGATCTTGTCCACCTGCTTCCTCAACACGGCAGTTTCCTTAGAGTTTGCAGGGTCATTGCGGAGTGCTGGGGCTCAATGTTTGTGTCCCGCCAAATTTACTGAAGCTGCTGGCACCTTCTAAGAGGACTTCTCAGCCTCTGGAACTGGGGGGATAAGTGTCTGTACAAGCCACCCAGTTGCCGATATTTTGTTACATATATGTCATAATACACACGCACGCACGCGCACACACATCCCACAGCCCCTCTCTTCCAGACTAAGTATTTCTAGTTCCTTCAAATGTTAGCCAAGATTTCTGAATACTCTTGGTAACCGTGGTCTTCTCAAAACCCTGTTCTGGCCTTCTAAACTACAGATCTGAGTCTGTCTGTCTAGCTCTCCATTAAAATGTGATTCTGAACAGGAAACCTCTGCTCCCCGCACCATCACAAAATACACTGAGGCCAGTGTCTTACCCTTGCTTTCTCAGTGCCATCCCACGGTGGCTGCCACGTGACCCTGTACCACACCAGTGACTCTCACGCGGGCTGGCACTCAGCTGCGCTGGACAAAGCGCCTCCAGCAGCGCCTCACGCGGGCCTAGGAGGTTTCCCAAGACCAGAAACACCTTTACCTACACTAGCTGCACTCCTAATGGGATTTCCCGCCTTCCACTCATCCCCGAAGGAGATCCTTCTTTGGTGGGGCTTCCTTCCAGTCAACCTGCTCTGGCGCTTGCTCACAGTTCCCGTTCTCAGGCGCTCTCTGAAACTATACTTAGTAATGCATTCGAGATTCTCAGTGTGGATGGAATGCGAGACTTCTCTATTTTAGGAGGGAGAGAGAATCAATCCTAGCTGTCCGCAGTCTCTGTCGTGCAGAGTCCACAAAGGCATCTCTGTGTGGAAAGTTCTGGGGAGCGGGGCCGAGCGTGAATTACCAGATTAGAAGGGTCCAGGTTCTCCTTCCTGTCGACCGCAGCGCCCGTAACAGGGCATTCCACGTACTCATACGCACGGTCTTGGTGCGCAGGCACGGAGCTCATTCTGTTCTCACCAGTTGGGACAGATGGCTCTGCACTCACTGAACAGCCTGCAACAAAGTACAAAAAGTGTCACCACAGAGGCCGGACATCTGGCTCTCTCAATCCGGGCCCTCGAGAGCTAGGTTTCTGACCAGGGATCACCATCAAAGGCAAAGCCAGGTGTCTGCTGTTTCAGGCTGCCGAGAGCGAAGCTAGCTAACGTTCTAATATCCTAAAGACCAGGAGAAGGTTCTGTATATTTATTCTCCCCTTGAAAGAGAAAGGGGTACCCACTTCCTTATTGTGTCATGCCCTCAACAAAACAAAAAGAAAAAAGAAAATCTCAACATTTGCAAGGGGCTGTATTGTTCATTGCACGGTTTTAGTAATGGGCCAGAAGGTACCTGCTTGGGCTCCCAGCAGCGAGCTGTTGCGGAGGAACCTAGTGGGGGCTCAGCCACATTTTACCAAATCTCCCTGACTTGCTAGTCACAAGCTCCAGAAAAGGCCCGGCCCCGATCAGGACACAAGAGGCCAGGCTTCCTGTTGCCTTCTCTCAGGTACTGGACACAGGCGATGAAAACGAGCAGAGGAGCTTCAAAGAGGCTCCTGGAAGAAAGTCTCCTTGTGCTTTGCTGCGGGATGGAAACAAGGCTCAGAAAACTACCCCTTGGCCAAGGTTCTATTCCTCATGGGTAGACAGCAAGCGTTTAGCAAGAAAAGGCACATATTAATGAAAATGGTGCACGATGCACACAGGATGCAGATGCCACTTCGAAGGGAAGGTCTGAACCTCCAAGAGCAGCAGTGAGAAGGGCAGTCAATGCCCAAGGATCCCAGGGTGCTGATGGAAGCAAGTGCAGGAACTGAGAGGCCGGTCTTAGACTCAGGGGCGGGGCCAGCCCCAGAGAGCCAGGGCCCGGGAAGACAGCTGCCCGAGTAAGGAATCCCTGTGTCAGGTAGCAGCGGGAACACCAAGAATGTGCTGGATGCCCTGCACACCAAAGACAAGTTTCCTTTCCCTTCCTGTCCCCCGCTTCTCCTCCCGGACCCTCATCTCTCTAGGACCTTGTGTCCGATGTGCAGCTGAGGCCTGAAGGGAGACTTGCTAAACCACCTTTCCTCTCTACCATTTGAAGGGCCAACCTTTTCTGGGTCACTGATCCCGGCCGGCTGTGAGAAAATACAGTTACATTTCTCATAGAACCAGTAGCCCCTTTAGTCACCTACAAATATCCACAGTCTTTACTGATGCCAATGAATCCGACCCACAGCTCTTCCAGATACCTGGTAAATGAAATCAAAGCCTGCCCAGGGCTCTGTGATCTACCCAGGGACGCTCATCAGAGAAGGAATACACCTGCTTCGTCTGAATTTGTCTCAATTCTTCTCATATGGAGAGACCCTGGAAGGGCGCTGGTCTAACCTTGCCCAAGGTCACGGAGTTTCTGCAGGCTCTGCCACTGATTAGCTGTGAGACCC
Source organism: Suricata suricatta (assembly GCF_006229205.1). Lineage (NCBI taxonomy): Eukaryota > Metazoa > Chordata > Mammalia > Carnivora > Herpestidae > Suricata > Suricata suricatta. The sequence goes on along the minus strand of NC_043717.1, from coordinate 7,114,370 downwards.
TTAAGTGTCCCAAATCGGGGCACCTGGGTGGTTCAGTCGGTTGAGCGTCCGACTTCAGCTCAGGTCCTGATCTTGTGGTTCATGGGTTCAAGCCCTGCATCTGGCTCGCTGCAGTCATTTCAGAGCCCACTTTGGATCCTCTGTCCCCCTCTCTCTCTGCCCCTCCCTTGCTCATGTTCTCTCTCTCAAAAAAAAAAAAAGTTTCCCGAACCATAAAATAGGGAGAAGACCTACCATGCAGAATTATGAAGATGAGAACGTAAACTCCATTGGGCCACAGATTTCATGTTTTGTGTTTTGCATTCATTGCTGTTCTCTCCGTGCAAAAACAAACAAACCGCACCAGTGCTGGGCGCGGAGGGGGCAGTGGGTAAATTCTTACCAACCGACCAAGGGAGTGACAGACTACAAGGCGAGGAAGCGTTTTGCAGGCCATACGTTTATATGAACGGTCTAACTCGGACGTGGACCAGTGGGGAGTGAAAGGCAGCTTTTCCTTTCTCACCTCTGCACCTCGGAAAGCACGGCCAGGCCCTGAGTGATGACTTACTGTTACACAGATAAATACTGCAACTGATGTCGGAGTAAAGGTGCCTTGACAAACACAGACTCGAGCTCTAGGCCAAGGCTTCTCCACCTCAGCAATCTTGACATTCGGGGCCAGGTGCTTCTTTGCTGCAGGGCTGTGCTGCGCACTCCAGGAACTCCTGGCTTCTACTCGCTACTACGTGCACCAACCCCTTTCAGTTTTGACAAACAAAAATGTTTCCAGACGCAGCCGCATGTCCCCTGGTAGGTGGCCACCCAGGCTGAGAAGGGCTGATGGCAAACTTTGGGGGGGGTAGGGCTGAGGTACGGAGCAATCACTCCACTCGCACGCATTATCCTAATTAATTGTCACAACAGCCCTGAGAAATATTCGTATATCCTCAGCTTCCAGATGAGAGGTGCGACTTAGAGAAGTAACTTACCTACAGTCACATACGTTTTAAGGGGCACTGTGAGACGCAACTCACTTGGCCTCACTAACAGGATGCGCTGCCTCTTCCTTAAGATCCTCCTGTAAATTCTCTTTTGTTTTTATTTTCTAGGCAAAAGAGTCAATTACCTTTCATTTTCCCTTCATGCATGGGACATCCTGAAGGCGGGGATGCTGTCTGGCGATCTGATGCATTTGCGGTCTGAACTGCAACAGCAGGGGTAGATGCAGACAAACCCATGGTGGGAAGCGCCGGCCGACTCCAACCAAGTCTAAACTCACAGGAGCCAAAGCAAAGAGACCGATTAAGGCTCAGGCCTGGGCTCTGACCACTCCCCTGGTATTCTTAATCTGCCCAACCCTCCTCCCTCCCCCTGGTCATCCTGATGTAAATGTACAGGGCAGGGTATCCACTTTGAGGAACAGCTTTTATACATGAACCCCTTTAGGAAACAGTAGTGTGAAATCTACACCACACCACTCTTTAGACGCGCGTTTCTAAGATGAGTGGATTTGGGGGCTGAGGTGAGGGTACCCCTGAGAAATTACACCACAGAGAGGGGGGTGTAGGTCTGGGGAGCAGGGGGTCCTCAAAGTGATGATCCATATGGGAGAGGGGAATCCAGGCCAGAACCCCAGAGCCAGTCTTAGTCAAGGACTGGGAATCAGGGAAGGGTACGGGGTAGAAAAGGGATTCGAAGAGGAAGGAAAGGACCGCGGACGGGAGGACGCGGCCGAAGTCTTCTTCACACGGTCCCTGCGAGTCTCACCCGCTCCAGTCCCAGGACCGCCAAACCCACCGGCCTCGGCCAGTCTGCCCCTCCGCACCTGACTCCAGTCCCGGGCCGCTCTGAGGAGGCGGCCCCACCTCTAACCGCTAGCCCGCCGCCGCCGCCGCCTTCTCCGCGGTCGGTCACCGCTGTCTTCGCGGTCACCGCTGCCGTTCGAGGGCACCGCTACTTCCTTTTCCGAAGGCGGGACTTCCGGGCGCGCAGGAGGCGGGGCGCGGGCTGAAGCGGAACGGCTTCCGTCGATCACGGAGGAGCGAACCCCGCCCCCTCCCGCCTCGACCTATAAGTGCGAGGGCCGCTCCCTGGCCCCGCCCCTCCGCACCAGCGCGGGCCCGGAGAGTTTCCTGGAGTGAGGTTCTCTGCTATGGCTCCTTTAAGCCGCAGAGGGGTTGCTTTGGAGGAGTTAGTTTCAAAAGTTCCATCTTTTAAATTGCATCCCGCCAGTTTTTGTTATAGTAATGACTCAAGTAACATCAGTAGGTGGCCGACTCCGGAGATCCCAAAGTGAACAAATCAAGGTTCCGGCTGCCAAGGCCTTCTTTACTGGGTGTGTGGACTTGAAGGTCTGTATTTTCACTTACCTCAAAGAGAAATTTAGTATTTTTTTTCCCCATCAGGAATGCAGGCAACAAATCCTAGTACTGTTGGCCGTATGTGGCACTAATAGAAACCACAGAAGAATTATGTCCTAAATGATGGGGGTTTCTGTCTTAAAATAGTATTCATCACTACCTTGAATTAAGATCACTTCATCCTGCTACTTAAAAAGTGTTAATAAGAAGCATCTGTCTATCTGTGTTACCCCGCCTTCAGGGCGGGGCAGGCCACCTCCTGGGTGCTGGGAGTGTTAGCAGCCAAAGCACTGGGCTGGGTCTCTCTCTAGGAATCGCCCAAAACCAAAGATAGCTGCCTAGGGCAAAAAATCACATTCCCTCCCTGGGGGTGGGCTGCAGCCTTTGAGTGTCTCTGCCAGGGTACCGGAAGCCCCAAGCCCTAGCCTCAAGGGGAATAACTTGGAAGAGCCATCTGTTGTGACTGGTCACATTCACCTTCCCCCTTTGCCCAGACCTTCTACCATTCTCATTGCTGTTCGGGAGAGCACTCCTAGCACAAATCTTGGTCTCAGCCGTTTTAATAAGTTTCATTATTATTATTATTATTATTATTATTATTATTATTTAGATTTGGTGAGGTCAACAGATCAGGAAACAACTGCCATTGAAAATACAGTATATTATACTGAGAGACCCCAAGAAAGGGAGTACATATCACATCGTGGGGTGCCACATGTATCAGCACTAGAGTCCTTCGTGAGCCAGAGGGAGAGGGGGGAACTGGGGGCAGGAGCCCTTATGATGGTGTCCCTGGGAATAAAGAGGTGAGGCAGGGGAAGGAGATTCAGGATTGGTTAACTTGAATGATCTCAGCAGGCTCTGGGGCACAGGGCTGATGGGGGTGGGTGTCTAGTGGCTCAGTATGCCAGCCCAGCAACACTTGGTTGGCAAGTGTGGACTTAGCTGCTCAAGAAGGGGAGCTGACCAGCCTCTAGCCGGGGCTTCCAAACTGGCTCAAGACCGCGTATTAAAAACCATATCCGTGCACATTTCCTGGGGAGCCAGATCTTTAACGATCAAAATCTGTTTTTCTAAAATCTGTTTATAACTGTATTTCAATATTGTCAATTTCTTTGTAATTAATTTCTTGTAGTTTGTTTTATTGCATGTAAAAATATGATCCTGAGAAGGTACTTGTAGACTTCACAGTCCAAAGGGGCATATGGCACCAAAAGGCCCGAAACCCCTGGTAATGGGAGAGAGGGGCACGCCGACAAATAAGCATAGTTACATCTCAGTACATGCATGCGCAGACTGGTGGAGGCAAAAGGGAAGAAGTGACTGTCACCAGGGTGTGATGCCGGAAGTGCTTGGGAAGGAAAGTAACAAAGATGCTTTATAGAGAAGGAGCTAGCAAACAGCGTTAAAGGCGAGCTGTAGGTGGGTCGGGAGACGGGGGGGGGGGGCATTTTCAACCCCAGCTCCCATTCTCCTCAGGGAAAAACTTACTGCTCATTAACTCTTCTACTTTTCCGTCCATGTTCCAAACAACATGCCGACACAAACATGCGTCCCTCTCCTATGCCAATAGTTCTACAGCTTTGGAAACATCACAGTTTAGTATTTACATTATTGTGACTGTGAAAATACTTGTTATGACCAAAGATGAATTTTTTTCTTGTACAGCTTTTTCAATGGAATTCGGTACTTGCCTCGGGCCCGCACCCCCGTTGTCTTTTTGATTTTTTAGGTTATCTCCAAGTTTCCTGTCTGCATTGTAAATCTCCGCTCTCGATGCATTTGAATATATCAACTGATGTTTCCTTTTTTCTCTTGGAGATGAGGGAAATATCTCACAGAGAAGCGCCTCACCTCTGCCACCTGATGCCGATCAATTCCAAATTGTTTGGAAATGACTTCTGCCTGTCTTCTTGGGATTTCCTTTCAACTGTTTCCTATCCTTTGCTGGATCTTTGGCTCTTGGATACCATGTATTCTTTTGGCATTGTTTTGGGAGCACATCGGTTTTTGAGGTCTTGAAAATCAGAAACTGGTGTTTTGTGTGTGTGTGTGTGTGTGTGTGTGTGTGTGTGTGTGTGTTTAATAGTAGTTTATTGTCAAATTGGTTTCCATATAACACCCAGTGCTCTCCCCCACAAGTGCCCTCCTCCATCACCACCACCTCTTTCCCCCTCCCCCCCCTTCAACCCTCAGTTCGTTTTCAGTATTCAATAGTCTCTTGGGTTTTGTGTCCCTCTCTTTCCCCAACTCTCTTTCCCTCTTCCCCTCCCCTCATTTTATTTTATAAGGTTTGAAATTTGGGGGATGCCTGGCTCATTTGCTTGGGCATCTGACTTCAGCTCAGATCATGATCTCACAGTCTGTGAGTTCCAGCCATGCATCGGGCTCTGTGCTGACAGCTCAGAGCCTGGAGACTGCTTTGGATTCTGTGTCTTCCTCTCCTGCCCCTCCCCTGTTTGTGCTGTCTCTCTGTCTCAAAAATAAATACATATTAAAAAATGTTTTTTAAATTCAAAAATTAAAAAAAAATAAAATTTTGTCCAGCCATAAATACTAGTTTATTTCTGTTTCCAAGACATGTGTGCACATATGTGTGTGTATGCATGTGTATTTGCGTGTTTGAGCATATATGTGTGTATGTGCCTGTGTGTGTCCGTCCGCCTCTACAAGGCAGTGTGTGTGGGTTTGACCATGGTAATGTGATATGAACTCCTGTTGTCAGACCCAAGGGTTTATCAGAGAGGAAAAACTGAAATTACAAACTGAATTTATGACGGGGTATAGTAAATTAAATCTCATTTCCAAACCCTCAGTTGCTCATGTTTACAAAGTGCTGCTTTCATAAGTCTTAGAGCTCCCACAATTCTGTCTTGTGCACGATTCTCCTTTTTCCCCATAATTCCCTGATCTTTGTATACTTCTCCATCACTCCCACAATTCTCTACTCCCCCACAATTCTCTGCCCTCTCCTAATCTTCCACCTTTTCACAGTTCCCCAGTTTGTCCACAATTCCCTCTCCAACGGTTCTCTCTCCTTTCCCAGAATTCCCTGTCTCCTACGTCTCCCACAGTTCCCCATCTCACACAATTCTCTGTTGTTTCCGGTAATTCTCTGTTTCTTACATAAATCTCCGTCTTTCCCATGATTTTTGTGGGAAGGTTAAAAATTTTTTTTATTGAGATGTAATTGAGATATAATGTTCTATTAGTTTCAGGTGTACAACATAATGATTGGCTATATATAAATATTGTGAAATGTTCACCACAATACGTGTAGTTAACATCCATCACTGCATAGCTATAAACTTATTTTCTTCTGATGTGAATTTTTGAGATCTTTCTTAGCAACTTCAAATATACAAGACAGTATTGTCGGGGCACCTGCATGGCTCAGTCAGTTGAGCATCTGACTTCGGCTCAGGTCGTGATCTCACGGTTCATGAGTTTGAGCCTCGCATTGGGCTCTGTGCTGACAGCTCAGAGCCTGGAGCCTGTTTTGGATTCTGTGTCTTCCTGTCTCTCTACCCCTCCCTCCCTCTCTCTCTCTCAAAAATAAATAAACATTAAAATTTTTTTCAAAAGACAGTATATTTAACAATAGTTGTCACGCTGTACATTCTATCCCCAGCACTTACTTTATTTTATAACTGGAAGTTCATTCCTTTTGACCACTTTTGTCCATCACACTCCATGCCCGCATCCAGTGTCTGGCAACCACCCATCTGTTCTATGACTTTTTTATTTGTAGATTCCACATACAAATGGGATCATACAGTATTTGTCTTTCTCTGTCTAATTTCACTTTGCAAAATGCCCTTAAGGTTAATCCGTGTTGTCACAAATGTCAGGATTCCCTTCATTTATATGGCTGAATAGTTTTCCAATGCGCGTGTGTATGTATGTGTGCGTTATATTTTTTTATCCATTTGTCCATTGATGGACACCTGGTTTGCTTTCATGTTTTGGCTATTGTAAATAATGCTGCAGTGAACAGAGGGGTGCATGCATCTTTTTGCGTTAGTCATTTCTTTTGAATAAATACCCAGTGGAATTGCTGAATCATAGGGAAGCTCTTTTTTATTAATTTTTATTTATTTTTGAGAGATAGAGAGACACAAGAGCATGAGCAGTGGAGTGGCAGAGAGAGAGGGAGACACAGAATCTGAAGCAGGCTTCAGGCTCTGAGCTGTCAGCACAGAGCTGGACGCAGGGCTCGAACCCACGAACCGTGAGATCATGACCTGAGCTGAAGTTGGAAGCTTAACTAACTGAACAACTCAGGTGCCTGGATCATAAGGAAGTTCTATTTTTAATTTTCTGAGACACCTCCATAATGTTTCCCATAGTGGCTACATCAGTTTACATTCAGCAGTTCATAAGGGTTCCCTTTTCTCCACATCCAACATGTTATTTCTGGTCTTTTCGAGAGTAATCATTCCAACAGAAAGATGTGAAGTGAAATCTCACTTGGGTTGATTTGCAATTCCCTGTTGATTAGTAATGTTCAGCACCTTTCCTGTACCTGTTGACCAACTGTATGTCTTATTTAGGAAAATGCCTATTCAGTTCTTCTGCCCAGTTTTTCATTGGATTATTTATTTCTTTCTTTATTTATGTATTTATTTGCTATTGGGTTATATGAGTGCTTTATGTATTTTGGTTGTTAACGTCTTATCGGATACATGATTCACAAATATTTCTCCCATTTGCTATGTTGCCTTTGTATTTTTTTGATGGTTTCCTTTGCTGGGCAGAAGCTATTTAGTTTGATGTTCAGTTTTACTTGTTTATTTTTACTTTTGTTGCCTTTGCCTATGGTGTCAAATCAAAAACATTATCTCCAAGACCGATGTCAAGGAGTATACAGCCTATGTTTTCTCCTAGGAGTTTTATAGTTTCACGTTGCATGTTCCTTCATTTTGAGTTAACTTTTGTGTATGATGTAAGAAAGTGGTCTAGTTTTGTTGTTTTGCAGGTGGCTGTCCAGTATTCTCAGGACCATTTATTGAAAAGACTGTCTTTTTCCCATTGTATAGTCTTAGCCCCTTTGTCATAAGTCAGTTGACCATATATGCATGGGTTTATGTATGGATCTCGAATCTGTTCCATTTTTCTATATGTTTGTCTTTATGTTGATACCATACTGTTTTGATTACTATAGCTTTGTAACATGGCTTGGAATCAGAAGGTGTTGTTAGACGTTTCCCTCCTGAAGCGAATCACTGAGAGTGAAACCCACAGACACAAACTGAGATGGTAAATGGGTTTTATTTTAGTTTGGCCAAACGGCTCCTCCCAAGTGTCGGCAAGTCGTCAGCAGAGCACTGCCGAGCAGGAGCCCAGGGTTTTTAAGGGCTTTGGCAAGACAGAATAAGTCATCATTTAGTTAACAAATCATAGTATAGAGCATTTTGTAGTGGTCAATCATATTTCGACACACAAACATAAGATGTGGCAGAAACCTATCAATTATAGAGCTCTTTGTCTCAGGAGAAATTTGAAGTGACCAATCACAGGTCCAAAGGGGAGGTGAAGCAGGTGCACAGAAGCAAGAACTTTGCGGTTAAAGGGTGGGATCTAGCAACAGTATCTTAGGATCTAGTGACAGTATCTTAGGATCTAGCAACAGTATCTTAGAAAACAAGTTAACCTCTAAGTTATAATTTATGGGTTACATTTTAGGACTCCCAGAGCTCAATTTCCCAACCCTTGATTGTTCAAGCAGAAAAGGGTTGGAGAGTGAAACAATGGTTTTTTTCATTAGGGTCAGCTTGACCCAAGGAGGGTCTTACAGTGTAATGCCTCCAGCTTTGTTCTTTCTCAGGATTACTTTGACTATTCAAGACCTTTTGTGGATCCATACACATTTTAGGATTCTTTGTTCTCTTTCTGTGAAAAATGCCATTAGAATTTTGGTAGGGTTTGCATTTACTCTGTAGAATGCTTTGGGTAGTATGAACCTTTCAACAATATTGATTCTTCAAATCCATGAATATGGGCTATCTTTCCATTTATTTGTGTCATCTGTGTCTTTCATTAATATCTTATGGTTTTCAATATATAGGTCTTTCACCATTTTGGTTGAATTTATTCCTAGATATTTTTTTCTTCTTGATGCAGCTATAAATGGATTTATTTTCTCCCTTTCTCTCACTGATAGTTCATTATTAGTGTATGGAAATGAAATTGATTTCCCCACAATTTCGTGTCTCAAGCACAATTCTCTATTTCCCACAATTTTCTGCTCTCTTCCACAATTCCACATCTCTCCAACAATTCTGTTATTTCCCAGAATTCCCCTTTTATTCTACATTTCTATTTTTTCACCACAATGATAATTCTCTCCCACAATTCTCCACTCCTTCTCATAACTCCATGTGTCTCCCAAAATTCTCTATCACACCCACAGTTCTCTGTTGTTTTCCACAGTTCCCCATTCTTTCACAGATTTCCCCTTGTCTCCTATAATTCCCTATTCTTTCCAACAATTCTTTTTTCCTCAGTTTCTTCTCATCTTCCACAATTCTGTTTTCCCCACAATTCTCCCTTTCCTCCCTCACTTCCTTGTGACTCCCACAATTTCCTGTCACACCGACAATTCCCTTTTGCCCCATATTCCCTGTTCTTTACTAAAATTCCCTCTCTCAAGTACAATTCTCTGTTCTCTCCCACAATTCTCTATTCTCGCCTACAATTCTGTTCGTTCCAACAATTCCCTCTCAAGCACAAGCCTTTCTTCTCTCCCACAGTTCTCTGCCCTTTCCCACAGTTCGCTTATCTTCCGTAATTCTGTTTCTCTCACAATTCCCTTTATTTCCCACAATTCTTTAGTCTTTTACCCAATATAGCATTATTTCTCACAATTCTCTTTTCTCATAATACTCTTTTCTCCCACAATTCTTGTTCTGTCTCACAATTGTCTTTTTTTCTTCTTATAATTTTCTGTTCTCTCCCACAAATACCCTCATTTCCCACCATCCTCTGTTCCCTCCCACCATTCAATCTGATCTCTCACAATTCCCTCCTTTCCCATCATCCTCTATTCTTTCCCACAAGTCCTCTGGTCTGCCACAGTTCTGTGTTCTCTCCCATCATCCATCTGGTCCCCCACCATTATCTGTTCTCTCCCACAATTCCCCTAGTTTCTCACCACTTGCTGTTCTCTCCCATGATCCATCTGGTCCCCCACCATTCTCTTACCAAATTCCCCTTGTTTCCCAGCATCCTCTGTTCTTTCCCACAATCCATCTGGTCCCCTACCATTCTTTGTTCTCTCCTACAATTCCTCTATTCCCATACAGTTCTCTGTTCTCTCTCACAGTTCCCCTCATTTCCTACCATCATTAGTTCTCTCCCACAATCCCCCTTGTTTCCCATCATCCTCTGTTCTCTACCACAATCCATCTGGTCCCCCACAATTCTCTATTTTCTCCCATGATCCATCTGGTCCCCCACCATTCTCTGTTCTCTCCCACAATTCCTCTGGTCTCCCACAATTCTCTGTTTTCTCTCATAATTCCCCTGGTTTCTCACCATTCTCTATTCTCTCCCCAAACCATCTAGTCCTACAAAATTCTTTTCTCTCCCACAATTCCCCTTGTTGCCCACCATCCTCTGTCCTCTACCATGATACATCTGGACCTGCACAATTCTCTTTAATCTCCCATGATCCATCTGGTTCCCTTCCATTTTCTGTTCTTTCCCAGGATACATCTGGTCCCCCATCATTCTCTCTTGTCTCCTACAATTCCTCTGGTCTCCCACCATTCTCTGTTCTCTCTCACAGTTACCCTCATTTCCTGTCATCCTTTGTCCTCTCCCAGGATCCATTTGGTTCTCCCACAATCCTCTCTTCTCTCCTACAATTCCTCTGGTCCCCCACCATTGCCTGTTCTCTCTCACAATTCCCCTCATTTCCCACCATCCTCTTCTCTCCTACAATCCATTGGGTCTCCCACAATTCTCTATTCTTTCCCATGATCAGTCTGGGTCCCCAGCATTCTCTGTTCTCACCCACAATTCCCCTTGTTTCCCACCATCCTCTGTTCTCTCCTACAATCCATGTGGTATCCCGCCATTCTCTCTTCTCTCCTACAATTCCTCTGGTCCTCCACCATTCTCTGTTCTCTCCCACAATTCCCCTCATTTCCCACCACCCTCTTCTCTTCCACAATCCATTGGGCCCCCCACCATTCTCTCTTCTCTCCTACAATTCCTCTGGTCCTCCACCATTCTCTGTTCTCTCCCACAAATCCCCTCATTTCCCACCACTCTGTCTTTTCCACAATCAATCAGGTTACCCACAATTCTCTAGTTCCCCAAAATTCTCTGTTCTCTCCCACAATTCCCCTTGTTCCCCACCATCCTCTGTCCTCTTCCATGATACATCTGGCCCCCCACAATTCTCTCTTCTCTTTCACAATTCCCCTTGTTTCCTACCATCCTCTTTTTTTTCCCATGATCCATCTGGTCTCCCACAATTCTCTATTCTCTCCCACAATTCCCCTCATTTCCCACCATTCTCTCTTCTCTCCCACAATTCCTTTGGCCCCCTCGTAATTTTCTGCTCTCTTCCACAATTCCCCTCATTTCCCCCATTCTCTGTTCTCTCTATCAATCCCTCTTGTGCCCCACAATTCTCTGTTCTCTACCACCATTACCTTTGCATTCCACAATTCTCCATTCTTTCCTACAATTTGCCCTTTTTAATGAAGCCATAGAAGGATTTTATTTTATTATTATTTTTCCAGTGTTTATTTATTTTTGAGAGCCAGAGAAAGTGTGTGAGCAGTTGAGGGGAAGAGAGACAGAGAGGAAGACACAGAATCCAAAGCAGGCCCCAAGCTCTGAGCTGTCATTACAGAGACTGACCTGGGGCTTGAACTCATGAGCCATTGAGATCATGACCTGAGCTGAAATTGGAGGCTTAACTGACTGAGCCACTCAGGCACCCCCTTCGAAGGATTTTAAAAAGAAGTTATTTGACCTCGCCATAGGAAGAATTTGTATTCTTAACTTTGCTCTTTACCGCTGTCCAAATATGCCTGGAGACCTTCACTTGGCTCCTTGCCAACACTAGCAATGAATTTCACAGTCTTTGCTAAGACCTGAATGAATGAGGCAAGTTCCTAAAACACAGTTCCTAAGACACAGCCAGACCCCACCTCCCCTTATAGTTCAAGGTTCCTTGTTCATCAGGGCCCACCTTCTGTACTCAGAGGCACCGTGTCTATATCATGTCTATATCAAGGGCCAGGGCCGCCTCTCACTCATCGAAATATTTGCTACTCTTCTTGAATGGGATTTGTTGCGAGTAAAATTAGATTGCTAGAGGTTATCATCCCCTTTAGCATTTTCAATACCATTGTCATAGTTTCAGAGGATATGCTATTGCTAAAGACTAAGTCACAGACTTTTCTTTCGTTTTCTTTTCATGAGTCTGGGGTCTTTTAACATAACCTCTATAAATGAATTACTTATATATATATATGTTTGTGTGTGTGTGTGTGTATTTATGTATATCTTTGGTTTTCATTGCATAAGGAAACCATGAAATAAAATAATATCACAAACATCTATACCTATTAGGATTCAAGAGTTAAAATATGAATTTTGATATCCTCAAAAGCATATTTCTTGGAAAATTATGTCTAATGTGGTGGCACTAGAGAATGGTTTGTCACCTTGTCTTTTGTGGCTTGAATTCTTCGATGCCACTTTTTTGAAAATTATTTATTTATTTTGAGAGAAAGAGTGAGAGAGCATGGGAGCAGAGGAGATGTAGAGGGAAAAGGAAAGAATCCTACAAAGGCTCCGTTCTGTCAGAGCACAGCCCAATGCGGGGCTCAATCCCTCGAACTGTGAGATTGTGATCTGAGCCGAAATCAAGAGCTGGGTGCTTAACCTACTGAGCTAAGGTGCCCCCCTTCAGTCCCACTTTTGAGTAAGTCCAAATTACTTTGGAGAACCTTCTCTTCCTTCCTCTATGGCCACTCAAGAATGTGAGCCTTCTGGGGTGCCTGGGTGGCTCAGTTGGTTAAGCCTCTGACTTTGGCTCAGGTCAGATCTCACGTTCATGGGTTCGAGCCCTGCATCAGGCTCTGTGCTGACAGCTAGCTCAGAGCCTGGAGCCTGCTTCCAGTTCTGTGTCTCTTCTCTCTGCCCCTCCCCCTCTCATGCTCGCTCGCTCTCTCTCTCTCTCTCTCTCTCTCTCTCTCTCTCTGTATCAAAAATAAATAAAACATTAAAAAAAGTTTAAGAATGTGAGTCTTCTTCATTTTCCCATTTTTTTCTTCTCTGCATTAATTCACAGTGCCTCCAACAAGAAATGAAACTGCGAAAGAAGCAGGAATATACTAGGTTGGCTAGTCAAACATTCTCTTCCTAGTAGCGAAACCCAACTAAAGTCAGAAGGGTCGCTGGTATATGTAGAATGATAGCAGAGAAAAAGAAAAGCCTTGATGGATGTCATTATTCATACTTGTCGCTTAAACATCCAACCATACCTGATGATTTACATGTCTTTGTTTGCAAACAGCTCTCGTTTTCCCCCGAGGTTCAGTTCTGTGTTCTGAATTGCTTCTTGGATTTCACTGCCTAGGCAATGATTGTCATCACAACTGTGGTATGTCCAACCCTGAACTCATCTTGGCCTTCTAAACCTGTGTGTTTCTCCAAATCAGCAGCCATTTCTTTTACTCCCTGTCTCCTTGCTTTCTTCATCTTAGTTTTCTCTTTATACAGTAAGATGCTGATTTCAGGTAAGTAGCATAGTCTGCTATGTTCCTCTCTTCCTAAAGAAAACTCATGTTGAGAGATCATAACTATAATTTAGACCTTAAAAAGTTAAAGGCAGGGGCACCTGGGTGGCTCGGTTGGTTAAGTGACTGCTTTTGGCTCAGGTTATGATCTGTGGTTTGTGGGTTCGAGCCCCATGTCCAGCTCTGTGCTGACAGCTCAGAGCCTGGATCCTGCTTCAAATTTTGTGTCCCCCTTTCTCTCTGCTCCTCCCCTACTTGTGCTCTCTCTCTCTCTCTCTCAAAAAAAAAAAAACAACATTAAAAAACTAAGAAAAGTTAAAGGCTAATCAAATATCCACTGGAAATTTCATTAACATAACCCCATTGTCATTCCATTTGTCTTTAACTTTGGTAATTCTGAGGAAACCAGATTCCGTACTGATTATTTCCACAGGGGAGAAACCACGCAGTCCTGCACCCCTCTCTGCAGGGCTGTGCTGCTGTTTCCCACCCGACGGGACGGCTAGTCACATTGCTAGTTTAATTTCCTCTCCGGAGCAGTGTGCATCTCACCTATCACTGCCCGTGAGGCTCTGAGTGCTTTCAGTCCACTGTGGAAATCTGGTCACTCAGAAAGGCCTATTGTGGCAATAGCAGGTCCGGTAATGTGATCAGGGTCACTCAGTAGCTCAGCAGCAGCGTACTGTTTCATACTAGTCCTCACCCATAACCTCGCCAATACCTCAGGTGGAAGATAGACGTTACCTTCAGACAATGTCATTTGTTGTGGTTAGTTTGTAAAGTTACTGTGGGAATATGAAGAAAATGTATTTAGCTATGGCCTTCACTCTGGAGGAGATGACCTCTGAATTGACTCTTTTTAAACCACTTTATCTTTTTAATGTCTATTTATTTATTTTTGAGAGAGAGAGAGAGAGCGCGAGTGCATGAGCAGGGAAGAGGCAGAGAGAGAGGGAGACATAGAAATCCCAAGCAGGCTCAGCACTGTCAGCACAGAGCCCAGTGCAGGGCTTGAACCCACAACCCGCGGGATCATGAACTGAGCCAAAACCAAGAGTTGGATGCTTAACTAATGGAGCCACCCAGGTGCCTCCGCCCGGCCTCCATTTTTGTTTTTTAACACAAATGGTACTCTTTGCTTTACAGAATGGTTTGAAAAACCACTTTATTCGTTATCAACCTTATTTCCATTTTGCTGGCCTTTGTGGAGGAGCAGCGAAAGAGCACTCGGTGGTTATTCCTCCCCGTTCCGTGGCCCCGGTCTTCAGTAGGGAGCTGCGAACAGGCACGGAGCGCACCCGTATACTTACATAAGAGAATCCTTTTTCCTTTTTTTTTTTTAAGTTTGTTTATTTTGAGAGAGAGAAGGAGAACACAAGTGGGGAAGGGGCAGAGAGAGAGAGAGAGAGAGAGAAAGAATCCCATGCAGGCTTTGTGCTGAGAATGCAGAGCCTGATGTGGGGCTTGATCTCATGAACTGAGAGATCATGACCTGAGACAAGATCAAGAGTCAGACACTTAACTGTTTGAGACACTCAGGTGTCCCCCTTTTTCTTTGTATTTAGCAGTTGTACACTATTCTGTTGTCTGGATTCGTATAATTTACGTAACTGATCTTTTGCTAATTAACTGCATTTCAATCGTTTCTAATACTTTCCTATCACGAGCAATACTACAAGGAGTAATAACATACTTATATCATGTCTCATATCTGAGTGCATCGATGGGATAAACACCTATAACTGAAATGCTGGGTCAAAAGGGATTTGCTTTTATCTTTGATAGACATTCCTGAATTTCCAATACTTGGTTGTACTAGTTGATACTTTCCTCTAGGAATATATGAGACAGTCCCCTTCCCCACACCTTTAGCAACACAATATGTTGCTGTGTTGGTTCATGATTTTGTAGGAACTACTTACATAGTAAAGAAGTGAACTTTTGGGGCGCCCGGGTGGCTCAGTCGGTTAAGCGTCCGACTTCGGCTCAGGTCACGATCTCACGGCTCCTGAGTTCGAGCCCAGCGTCGGGCTCTGTGCTGATAGCTCGGAGCCTGGAACCTGCTTCCGATTCTGTGCCTCCCTCTTTCTGTCTGCCTGTCTCCCACTTCTGCTCTCTCTCTGTCTCAAAAATAAAGAAACATTGAAAAAAAAAAAAAAAGAACCTGCCATCAGGGCTGTCTTCACAGCCTTAGAGATGGCCGCTTTGTCGGTGTCCTCACTAGGACATGCATGTGCAGAGAGGGCGTGCTCTGGTACGTCTTCCTATAAGGACGCCAGTCTTCTCAGAGCAGGATCCCACCTTTATGACCTCACTTAACTGTCTTTCTTTTTTCATTAAAATTGGCCTATGGCGTTATAGTAGTGTCAGCTGTACAACACAATAATTCAATTTTGCATTCACTACAAAGTGATCCCCACAGTAAGGCTAGGTACTATCCATCACCATCCTTTCTGCCTACCCCTGAGCCCACTCTCCCCTCTGATTAGCACCAATCTGTTCTCTGTATCTGTGGATTTTGTTTTGTTTGTTCGTTCGTTTGTCAGATTTCACATGTAAGTGAAATCATATGGTATTTGTCTAATTCCATATGATTTCATTTAACTGTAGCTACCTCCCTAAAGGTTACTATCCCTAAAGTGATATTTGGGGTTAAGGCTTCAACATGTGAATTTTGAGTGGGACACAATTCAGTTCAAAACAATGAGTTGGACGTATTTTTCTGTTTGTCATTTTTTTTGTGTGTTTTTGCTTGTGGTAAGTTTTGCTTTGAGCAATTTTTGTGCCCCTTAACTTTCAATCTTTTTTTTTTATGGTTTCTGGGTATTATAGCATAGTTTGAAATATTTCCTTTTAAGCCTTAAATAAATTGTTTCATTTTTTTCAAATTTTTGAAAAGTTTTCACTTTTTATTTTCAAACATTAATATATTTGAAATTTGTCCTGGTGTAAGAAATCAGTTTCAGTTCCAATCCCTCTCTGTATTTTTCAGACAGTTACTCAATGGTCCCAGGATAATTCATCCGATAAACTATCCCCCCTGACCCCCCTTCACACATGCTAGATTCGAGATGTCTCCTCATTATTAAGACAGTAAATCCCTATGAGTTCTTGGACCAATTTTTGGACTTTACTCCGAGCCATTGTTGCATCCATAAACATACCAATACCACATTAACTGAAGTGTTGGGACCATCTGGCAAATCAGTAGCCTCTCACTCTACTTCTTTTTCAGAACTTTTCTTGATACTTTCGCTTGTTTGTATTTCCGTATGAAATTTGTAGTTGGCTGGCCAACTATTTTTTTTTTAAACCTGGATGGTAATTTCATCAGGATTATGTTAAAGTTATATATTGATTTAAGAAGACTAGAACTCTTGAGAAAAATGAGTCATCCTATACGTGAATATGCATGAATATGAATGTTTAGTTCTTTTGTCATCCCTGATACCATTTTAAAGTGATTCTTCAGATCTTAGATATTATTTTGTTGACCTTATTTCTTGGTATTTAAACATAGTTGTTCCAGTGGAAGGGAAATCTTTTCTTTCCTTATGTCTTCAGACTTATTGTTGGAATATTTATGAAAATTGTTGGCTACATTTACGTTATGTTCCACAGCGTTTTCCATTCTCTTATTGTCTTTAGTCTTATTTTTTTTTTGTTTATCATGGATTTTCTGGGAATTCTTTTATAGTATCTCAACTAATAATAATTTTACTTCCTCGTTTCCAATTCTAAGGCCTATAATTTCTTTGTCCTGCTAATTGCACAGGCTAGGGATTTCCAGCAAAGTATTATGTTTATTTTTATTTTTATTTTTGAGACACAGTGCGAGCAGGGGAGGGTCAGAGAGAGAGGGAGACAGAGAATCCGAAGCAGGCTCCAGGCTCTGAGCTAGCTGTCAGCACAGAGCCCGAAGCGGGGCTCGAACCCACAAACCTTGAGACCATGACCTGAGTTGAAGCCGGATGCTCAACCAACTGAGCCACCCAGGCATCCCCCTCCAGCAAAATATTAAATAATAGGAGTGGTCGTGGACATTTCAAAATTTTATGGGAACGTTTCTAGTATTATTTATCCATTAAACATTGTGTTAACTTTTAGATTGGCATGAATGTAGTTTTCTTAAATCATGTTCAAAAAGTATCCATATGTCACTGTTGTATTAGGAGATGTAGCAAAATCAACAAATGTTTTGGCGAATGGACTTCCAGAGGATGGTAAAGGGGTTGTTTCCAATCTAAGTTGGTGTGAACTGAGCCAGCACAGGCCGAAAGAGGCGTCCAGAGGTAGATGTGACCGCGGGAACACGAGCCCTTGGGAAGTATCATATAACTTAGGGAAACTTGATCTTCTTTGGATCTGGACATTTGAGTGAACCAGATCTTGAACTCCGGGGGGTAGAGAGGCCAGGCCTCGCTAACAATGACTTACACTTTACTTAAGGGTGAATTTATTAAATACCTATTATATAAAGTGTGGTGAGTTGATAATAAAATAGTCCATGGTCTTAAAGTCACATGTGTATGTCTGCACGCCTGTGCGGTTGCTTTTGATTTTGTTGTTTGGACCAACGCTTCTCCTACTTGGATGTGCATACATACACCTCCCTCCGGGATCTCGTGGAAATGTGGATTCTGATTCAGTAAGTCTAGGTGGAGCGTGAGAGTCTGTCTCTAGTCCTCACAAGTGCCCAGGTGGTGCCAGTGCCCCTACCTTTATTTACATAATTTCAGTAATAATAATATGCTTGATTTATTTTTTTTAATTGCTTGATTATCACACAAAGTGGCCTCAGCCTTTAATTCACTGCTATTTGCGGTACTGCAGTGCTGAGCCCTGAGCTACCCGAGGTGAGAAGGGAGGGTGTGCACTGATGTGGTTTGAGGACCACCTAGAAGAGCCCCCTGTGCCAACACACTTGTACCCAGGTGAGCCCTTCTGCAGTGCCCAGTGAGGAGTGATGGCTAAAATGGAAATGGACCGGACCTGGGAGCTCTGTGCGATTCGTATCTGGTATCTTGTGAAATAGAATTGATGACGTCTTCTGCCAGTGGTTAAGTGTTTATTAGAAATTCCGTCTCTGGGAACTTCACTTGATTTTTGGTGTGTGTGTGTGTGTGTGTGTGTGTGTGTGTGTGTGTGTGTGTGTGTGTGTCTGTGTGTGTGTATGTGGTTTTTTGGGGTTTTTTTGTTTTTGTTTTTGCTATTGCTTTTGTGCGTTCATATGCTTTATTCCCTAGGAGCACTTAAGTTGTGTGAGAATTGCGTCATGGAAAAAGGGCTGAAATTAAGAACATTCTGTCTCTTCACTCAAAGGTTTCCTAAAAATTGTGCTGTGTGTGTGTGTGGCTGTTATTTTATTTTCATGGTGAACGGCTCAGTCTGCCCCCAAACTACAAGAAAACACTGGAAACCAACTCTTTAAATCTGTAAATGCATTCGATTTATTTGTTTCATGAACGTTTTGTCCCTGAAAAGAAACCTCAGCAGCATGCTCAGGTTATTTGCAAAACAGGACAAGTGAGTGTCGCGTTACTGGGGAGTGTTTATTAGCGGCAATATTGGGCCCTTGTAAAATAATTCTTTTCTCTACATTTCCTTTCTTTCTTTATTATCGGCTCTTTTCCCTTGCTCTCTCCCTTCCTCCTCCCCTCTTTCTTCCTTCCAGCCTTCTCTCCCCTGCCGTTCCCGCTTTCCCTTGCTTTTAGCAAATTATTGAGCACCTACTATGTGCAAGATATGCTAGACACACACAAAAAAATGTGCTTTGGCACCAATAATGAGTCTCAGGCCACCGGGATTTAAAAGAGATTTGAGGGGCGCCGGGGGGGCCCAGTCGGTTCAGCAAAAGAGTCTTGATTTCAGCTCAGGTCATGATCTTGCGGTTCATGGGTTCAAGCCCCACTCGGGCTCTGTGCTGATGGTGTGGAGCCTGCTTGGGATTCTGCCTCCCTCTCTCTCTGCCCCTCCCCACACGCACATGTGTGCCCATGCGTAACCCCCCTTCTCTCTGTGTCTCTCTCTCAAAAATAAATAAACTTAAAAAAAGAAGATAAATGTTTTTTTTTTAATAAATAAAAGAGATTTGTTAAAGTTTATCCTTCAAAGGCAGGGGTAGAAGGACGGCCAGAGGAGGAGAATGTTTGGCAAAAAAGGAAACAAGATGCGAGTAAAGGAAAGACATGCGCTTCCGCTCAGGATTTAGGAGTGGCAGGAATGCTTGGTGTGTAGGAGGTGAGCACTAGGGTAGAATTATTTACAGGACTATGAACCCGGTCTCTAATCTAAAAGAGGCTCAGGAGCAAGGCATAGCAGGTGGTGAACCCAAATAATTCACCATCATCTGACAACTCTTTTGAAATACGAACTTCATTATGGGTAGGGAGGCAAGAATCTTCTGCTTTCTGAGCTGAAGGTAACCCTCTTGGGTCCATGCTTGCCTTCCTCAATCCTAGCTCCTCCTTTTCTAGGAAACACGGCGAAATATGTTATGTCAGCCATAGAAAGCACTGACTGTATTTAATGGAAATTTGTGACCTTATTCTGTAAAAGCATTCCTTGGCTGATTCATATGTAACGTGTGTTCACTCCCTCTGAATAGTCGGCATGTTTGGGATCCTGGATAGCCGCCTTTGGTTTTTCAGAGAAAACATTCAGTGACTGTGGATGGATGCATTCTCATGTCTACTCTGCAGCCAAGGCCAACTAAGTCCCTAGGCCACCTGGGTGCCCCCCACTGAGGGGCTTTTCTGGATGTAGTGACTTGGTCCTGGCCACCTCCACCTTCTCAGAGAATGGACCTTCAGACTAGAGACCAGATCGAAAATTCTGAAAACTCTCTTTTACTTCCAGAACCATGAAAGCAGGCATTGCATCTTAAATATCTTTTCTCCTTGGCACCTTAGCCTTGTCTGCCATGTACCTAATGTAGAGATGGACGAGTGCAGGCTATCAGGAAGGAGAAACAGCCCACAGCACCCCTCCAAGTGGATAGGTGGGAGGATGGATGGCTGGGTGGCTGGGCGAACGGGTGAGGGGGCAGGATGGTAGGTGGGTGGACGGGCCGGTGGTGAATGAAGTCTTGTACCTCAGTCCCTACTGACCGTTGAGACTGTTTAATGTCCTTGAACTCTCTCTTTCTGATGACTTAGGCCAACTCTATCACCTATTTTTGACTTTCCATCTGGTTCAAGTTTGAAATCACTAAAACTTTTATTCCTTTGATCCTGCCACTTCTTATACGATCTGCTGAATGTTTTGCCAACCTGACAGTGATGTTCTTACCCACTTTGTGCTGGCTTAATGTTGGCTTTTGCAAAGTCGTCCATATGTGGTTTATAAACACGTTCATTTTTGTTGGCATTGAATGTTTCCTCATCACCTTGGACAATGTTACGAAACATGTTATGATGGAAGAGTTTACAAAGGGATAACACAAGTTAAAAATGATAGTCATGAATTGTGGTTTATTTTTTATTATTCTTTAATGTTTTATTTATTTGAGAGAGACATAGACAGAGTACGAGAGGGGGAGGGGCAGCGAGAGAGGGAAACACAGAATCTGAAGGAGGCTCCAGGCTCTGAGCTGTCAGCACAGAGCCCGACATGGGGCTCGAACCTGTAAACCACAAGATTATGACCTGACCTGAGTTGGATGCTTAACCAACTGAGCCACCCAGGTGCCCCAATAGTGGTTTAATTGGACCAGTAAAATGGAATCCCAGATCTGGATCCTCTAAACTAGAAAAAAAACATGTTTGAAGTAATCATTTTCATATTAGGCTTTGCAGGAATTTTTTTACAAGGGACACGCCAATGGGTGAGATTTGTCCATTGCATGCTTCTTGTCATTGCGTGAATCTGTGACCCTGTGGTCCATCAGCTCGTAGTTTGACATTGCTAACAAGCCTCCACCCAAACTTTTCATAATCTCCGGTGTGAGAATTAAAACATTTTTTAATTAAATAGCTTCAAAGGAAAGTCCTAAACCTTTTGGCTTAAAAAAAAAAAAATCCCAGACAAAAAGAAATGGCCACTGGGTGGCGATGAAGGTTCAGAAACCGCCCTGCAATTCCCCCGAGGCAACCGAGCACTTTAGCTGGTTTATTTATTCAACGTTGGAATTGGGACGTGCGAACCACTGAGCTCAGAGAATTTCCTGGATGAGGAACACAATCCTGGGGAAAAAAAACCTACCAAAGATGGAATTAGCACCTTGGCGGACCGCCTTTCACACAAAGAGCTTTCCTTCCTTGCGGGTCTTAGGAATGGACTTGGGTTCCCATCAGTCTGAAACAGGGGAGGCCAAGTTAAACTGCAAAGAACTGAGCCAGCAAAGAAGCGTGCTTGTCGACCATTACCTGCAAACACGCGGCAGCGCACGGCACACATGACCTTAAGGCATCGCCCGCCATTTGGCTCTGAGTTTTGGTGGGTGCGGGCAGGCCTCAGTCAGGACCTTTCCTCTGGGGAGTCAGAAGGTTGTGGGGTTTATCTCAGGAAACTCTGAGTCATAGCTAACACTTCAGGTGACACTTGAAGAATCCAGCGAGGCAGAGTTTAGGCAGGTCCAGAGAGGCATCTTTTGGAAAACAAAGGCGGAGAACGGTGAGCCTTCAACCGAAGGGGTAATTTTTGCAGCCACTTGGTGGCGTACCTTGGGCGTATTTCTCCTTCCTGATTATGTCGGTTGTGCTTGAGGACCCCTGGTGGGTTTGGGGTCCAACTGTGGCCCCCAGACTGTGGCTAGCTCACTCTGTCGAGCATCGTCAATGTGGCGGGCCCAGCCACTAGTCCTACTTGGTCTTCTTTTCTCCCCCAGATCGATACCATCAGTGTCCCAGCATGAGGCTTTCGTCTTGTTTCTACTCCAAGACGGGCCTAAGGGCAGGGAGATGTAGAACTCAGGAATGCAAGTCCAGCGTGCATTGGTATGCATAAGACAGGGCATACACACATCCAAGAAATGACGTGACATCCCATGTGCTAGAGGCTGTCCATTTATAAGGCCCTCCAGCCTGGCCGAGGGATGGCTTAGGGGTTCTAAGATTGCAGCCAGGAGGGGGACCCGTGGATCCCACTGACCAGTGCCCTGTGCCCTCCTGGAGTTGCCGATGCTTATTTCTGAGGACACTCAGAGAATCTGGAAATGTTGTATCAGTGAGGACATTTTGGGTTTTGAGTGAGAAGTGCAACTTGGATTAGTTAAGCAGAAAAAAGGAACTTACTGGTTTGCATCCCTAGGAAGTCCAGGGGTGGGTAAGACCGAGGGGCTCGATCTGGGGGCTCCGCCTCCCTCTCAGCAGTGTTCCTTTGTTTGATGGCCTCTCTCCCACCTTCTTTAACAGTCTGGGGAATTAGCGCCTATCGGGTCCCAGACTTTCCCTTGGACCAGTCGCTGTGTCTCAGTGGAGAAGGGGGCAAGGTGATTGGCTGGCGCTGTGAGCGATGTAACTGACAGCCCACCCCACCGAGGACCACATGAAGGGGGAAAGAGGGCTCCCCTCTGCGAAAATGATGCTGGCCGTGCTAACACAGCACGAGTCTACATGCAGATCCTTTGTGTGTGTGGACAGAAGAATCAAGAAGCCAAGCCCTATTAAGAGACCCATTAGCCAATAGCAATGTTAATCCCAATTGCAGTTTTGCTCTCTTAAATTCCACCACAGGCCTAACGAAAAGGCTCTGGATTCTTGTGCAAATCATTTGAGGAATGTCTCTACTAATTCAAAGAGGATCCGAGAACTGTTTTCTATTGACAAATGCCTCTATAAACAGGAACCGGAGTTGTAATAAATACAATAAGGAAAACACCCTGTGTTCAATATCGGATGCTGAAAAGGGAACACAATGTCTAACAATGCAAAGGACCAGCCATCGCATTTAGGACTAACAGTCCCGAAATTATCCCTGGAAACCCCGCGAGGTCTACATAATTATTTGCAAGGCTCCCTTAATGCAAGTGATCTGCTTTCTGTGTAAACGCTAATCATACAAAACACATGCCCTGGCACAAACCAAACTGAAAGCGAGTAAACTTTCAGGAAACCAAGGACCTAAAATAGCTATTAAAAAAAAAAAACTAGTGAGGTGTGACGAGAGACACTGGGATGTTGGGGCCCAAGTGACACAGTCTGTGAGGTGGGAAAGGAAGCCATTGTGCAATGAGAGAGGGTGAGCGAGAGTGCCAGGAAGTGGGAGAGGGGCAGGGAGAGAGGGAGAGCGAGAATTTCCAAGTATGCTCCATCAGCAAGGAGCCTGATGTGGGGCTTGATCTCATGACCGGAGCTCATGACCTGAGCCGCGTTGATCCAGAGTTGGGTGCTTAACCCACTGAGCCACCCAGGTGCCCCTGATTTACTGAATTAAAGGCACCCTTTATTTATAAAAGTAACGGTGCCACAGGCCTGGCAGCCACGTCCACACACAACTCTGAGGTCTAGAAGCAAAGCCCAAGGCCCTGTGGTGTTGCCCTTTCCAGGCTACCTTTCTGAATGTTCGGATTCTCCTCCAGGCTTGCTTCCACTGCCTTATTAGTGAAGTGGCAAGAATGCCAACCTAGGGAGTTGCTTTGCAGATAAAACAAGCAGTCCCGTCCGGGCCTAGCCCAGGAGTCGGCATGCGTCCGTGAAGGGCTGACGGGTAAATATTTGGGACTTGGTGTGCCAGTCTTTGTGGCCACCGCTCCCCTCTGCCCCCTAGCAGAAGCCGCCTGGGCAGTGTGGCAGCGTGGGTGGGGCTGTGCTCCGGCAAAAGTTTATTCAAAAAATAAAAGTGACCTTCCACTGAGGCCTGCAGGCCCTAATTTGCTGACCTCTGGTCCAACTGATTGTCCCTCCCTGCTTGTCCTGTTGACCCTCTTGCCCCTGGTCAGAGAACACCCTTCTCTGGATTCAGTTGTGCCCCCCACGAAATTTATAAGTTGAAGCCTTCACGTCAGATGTGGCTCTTTTTGGAGATGGAGCCTTTGAGGAGGTAGTTACAGTGAAATGAAGCCCTAATAGTGGGGTGTTCATCTGATGGGCTGAGGTCCTCATCAGAGGAAGAGACACCAGAGCTCACTCTCTCCACTGTATGGGGGCACAGCAAGGCAGCACCTTGACCTCAGACTCCCAGCCTTCACAACTGTGGGAAAAGAAGGATCTGTCATTCACGCCGCCCAGTGTGCAGGGTTCTGTTACAGCGGCCCTTGAAGACCAATACAGTGGCCCATTTATTAACTGTATGAATACTGTGGCCACCGTCCATCTCCTTCTTCTCTTTCCCCCTCCCTCCTCCCCCCTCCTTTCCTCCCCTCCGTCCTTCCTTTTCAGAAATGTTTACATCTCTCAAAGCATCTGCCCTTGTTATCTAACAAACTTTGTGTGAGGCTTAAACTAAATAAAAAACATGAGGTACAATCTAGCACAAGCTTTCACTAAGGTATTTCTGTTTAAGGCCTGTCACCTATAGTTGCAAATGCAAACTACCACGTGGGAGGTTACTCGGACAATGGAGTGGTGTCTGTTCATTTGCTTGGGTGCTTTCATTTTTTGAGCACTAGGGGAGTTACAAGGAAGCTAGGAGGAGAAAACATGTATGAAAAAGATTCTGGTTCTAGTCCAAACAGCGTTTTCCTCCATCCTTTGACGGTCAGTGGTATCGTGTCCTTCACTCAGTAAATACAAATAACATTTCTCCTCTAAGTCAGGTGCTGTGCCGGGTACAGTAGATACAGAAAGGAGAAATCAGATAAGGGCTTGGGCCATGTGTGTGTGTGCATGTGCATGAAGAAACTAATTACAGACTCGGAACAACATGAAAAAGGAAAACCAAGTGGGTCACATGGCAGAAGTGACAGGCACTGGTGTGCTGGAGACAAAATCCACAGTAGCCGGTGGCCTCTTCGTCTTTTCTTTTGTCCTCCTCCCTTCCCTCAAGCCCAATCCCCAAGGCTTTCCAGCTCCTAGTTTCTCCTGAAAATGTTGACTCAAGATGGTGGTCTTCTTGTTGGGATCATTCCTCATATCCAGTTCACGGTAATCATGATGGCTATTATTCACATGTGCTTCTGGCCTGGGCACTACCCTGCTAGGCATTTTTTGGGTAATAATCTTCCAGTTTTAGAATAGTTATATATTTACAGGAAGGTTGCAGAGACATACAGAGTTCCCATACACCCCACACTCCGTTGGTCCTCTTATGAACATCTTATGTCTCTATGGTACATTTGTCACAAGCAATACACCAATTCAGACCCATTAATATTAACTGAGATCCATTCTGTACTTGAATTTCATTAGTTTTTATCTTAATGTTCTTTTTCTGATCCAGGATTCCTTCCAGGATGCCACAGGCTCTGACAGTGGCTCAGACTTTCCTTAGTGTGGATGACCTTGACAGTTTTGAGGAACACTGGTCAGGTATGTTGTGGAACACTCCCGAACTGGGATTTGTTTGATGCAATGCATGATTTCTTATTCTTTATGGCTAGTCTTCAGTGTTAATGTACATCATTCATTTCATTATTACACACGAAAGCAGTGAAGCACAGAGAGGTTAGGGAACTTCCCTACAGTTGCACAGCTAGCAAATGACAGAAGCCATGATTCAAACTCAAGATTGACGTGAATCCATGCGACACATTTACTCTGCCTCCCCGGCCCCGATCTGCTGAATTCCTGCTAACGAAGGAGCTCCCTTCGAGGCGGTCTGGGGTATTCCTTTTGTAGTTGTTCCCCCCGCCCCACAGTCTTAAACAATTTACTAATGTGCTTAGCTACATTAGAGCAATTCCCCCATCTGTTATTTGCTGAACTGATGATTTGTGTAACTTGAATGGCTGTCTTCTTGGGGCAGTTGGCTCATCCAGAAAGAACCTGGCTGACCAGTCTTCCAGAACCTGGGTTTCTAGTGCCTCCCAAAATGCACAAGTGTCACCTGGGCTGCTCGTTAAACACGCGCTTCCCCGGAGTAGATGGTCACCTGGCTTCGTTTGCCCAGAACCGTCCAGCTCCCAGACTGCGGGTCCTCCTGCGTCAAAACCGAA
Organism: Suricata suricatta; assembly: GCF_006229205.1. Taxonomy (NCBI): domain Eukaryota; kingdom Metazoa; phylum Chordata; class Mammalia; order Carnivora; family Herpestidae; genus Suricata; species Suricata suricatta. The sequence goes on along the minus strand of NC_043717.1, from coordinate 7,088,232 downwards.
ACGGGGACTGAGCCGGGCAGACTGGGGCGGTCGGGCACCCTAGCCCAGAGCTCCTGCAAAGTGCTTGGGCCCAGCGGTCTGCTTCTGAACGGACCACCCAGGAGGTTGTCCTAAACATGCGGAAGTTGGAGAGCCACCACGGCAGAGTCAGAAGAGAGTTCCTAGAAGAACCGCTGGCGGGTCTCTGGAGACACCGAGAAGACCTCGGTTTTCATCTGGGGGTGTTTGATCCTTCCTGAAGTTGAGAGAAAAAAAAAAACCATCACCCAGCCTTCAGCCCAGACGACATCAGTGGTGATTCTTTTTCACTTTTTCGGTAAGAAATGGGCATTGCTTTCCAACTCCACATTTTTGTTGAGCTCCCAAAAGATACCAGGTCCTTCTGAGGCCATCGTTTGCCAGTTGGGATTGATGGATCGGTGTTAACTGGGCTCGGTGGTTCTATGCCTTGGCAGCTCAATAGACCCTGCAAGGAGAGTTCAAAAATCCTAATGCCCGGGCCCACCCCAGACCAACTTCATCAGAATCTCTGGGCCTGGGACCCGAGCACCAGTAATTTTATATCTGGAGAACCAAGGATGGAAAACACCAATGGCCAGTAGGAATATGTGAGCCGTCATTGGCTAGTAGTCACATTTTAGAAAGTAAAAGACACACCTGGACTTTAATAATGTATGAAAATTAATGGAGTGTATCTGAAATTTTATCCTTTTAACTTATCCTTACAAAAATGATCAATTGCACATTTGACGCACATTGTTGGCATTCAAAGTCTTTGAAATCTGTGTGCGTTTTACACTTCCAGTACTTCACAGCTCGGATGCTCAGTTCTGATTGGAAATACTTGATCTGCATTTAGATTCATGTGCCTGAGTTGTTCCGAACGTGCTTAACTTAAAAGTAGTCCCACAACTGCATCGGGTCTTATTTTCTCAATTTTAGTTTTAATTTTAATTAAAGCGAGAAATGCGGTGTGTCAGCCTCACTAATCCCATCCCAATTACCCGAATAGACACGTGTGGCTAACAGCTTCAGAGCTGGATGGCCCGGTCCCTCAGACTTGAACATGGGCATACAGATCGCTGGGCAGTCTGCTTGAAAGCTACATCCTGATTCAGGAGATCTGGGATGCAGCCCACGTGACACTGATGTTGCTGGTCCAGGGACTACATTTTGAGTAGCAGGGGACTAGAGTGAGCCTGAAGGAGGGCTACCTCAACTCTGATTTCTCTACTCGCTCAGTGGTATTCTCTCATTTTAAAGGCTAGCACATGTTCATGTGATCGTGTGACTGTATATAAAACACATCTGTATACATACATATTTGTAAATATATGTGGATATAGCTGAACACGTGTGTGTCTGAACTTGTGTAGACGTGTAAGCAGGCTCTGCAAAGATAGAGAACACTTCATGACTACATGTGGTCTGAGCCTTCACTTTTTAAAAAATCTTTTATTTTTGAGAGAGAGCACACGAGAGAGAGCAGGGGAAGGGCAGAGAGAGGGGGAGACAGAGAATCTGAAGCAGGCTCGGTGCTGTCAGCATGCAGAGCCTCACACAGGGCTTGAACTCGTGAATTGCGAGATCACACCCTGAGCCCAAAATCAAGAGTCTGACACTTAACCAACTGGGCCGCCCAGAGGCCATGTCTTCACTATATTTTAAATTCAACTTAGTCTTCTTTGGTCCCTGGAACTGAACAACAGCTGAATGTTGAATCTTGATTGAATTCCCTATACAGATTTGTTTGCTTTTTTAAATGAGTGCAGTAGGTTCCTTGCAATTTATTTTAATGTTGGAAGGTATTTAAAAAGTATTGGATGGCCCATCCTCTCTGTGGTTGTGTGAACAGAGCAAAGTAACCTGCAGTTCCTTCTGGTGCCCGTGACTTGGCCCCATTACTTGTTTTTCTTTCTATAGATGCTTTTTCATTCTTTAGACATCAGTATGGAAAGGTTGTGAATTACTTCTAAAATGTTCCAGCATCTACTCAATCATTCAATTCACTTGGTTCCTCCAATCCAAAGCTGATTTAACTCCTATGCCAGGACCTAACACACAAACGCCACCTCTCCGTGCACCGCCCCCCCCATTCAAAAAACAAAAACTGAAGTTGATGAAGTTCTCTTTGTCAGGATTTGTAATATGGGAAAGTTATTGGAGCATAAATAGCAACCAAACTCATAGTGAAATTGGAGAAATTGGTCATGCTTCTGCTTTAATTATCCTTCAGTTTCTTTTAGGGGACAAGCTTTCCATGGGAAAACGCCATTATTTTTGGCAGTTATTGGAATCAGACAAAGGAAGACATGAAGGACATAGCTATTTGAAAAAACAGGGAATAACCCATCCTTCCACTAAAATGGAAGGAAATGAAATGAGGGATAACAATGAGGTATATCAAAGCAGGATGGAGGGTAAAAATGTTAATTTTTACTTTGATCCCAAGGTTAATTTTATTATTCGTTATTGGCTATGTGTGGTGGAAACCATTGCCTATCTTTTTCTTTATGGGACACCATCCTTATTCTGTGTATAGTTATAGATTCCAGTAATTATAAGATCTGGCACCAACCATGAAAATGGCCACTAATTCAAAAGCTTCTTTCATTGGGCTGCATTCCGGAGGATTCGAAAATCTCCTGGGAAATCAAGCTAGGGCTCATCATGAATAGTCAATTTTATTTCTTTTGTTTCAGTGGCATGGGTGTCTCTGGGTGAAGTTTGGATATGCTACATTTTTTATTTCCTCTAGATCACATTGCATTTAATAATAGCTAATGATAGGGGCCACCTGGGTGGCTTAGTTGGTTAAGCCACTGACTCTTGATGTCTGCTCAGGTCATGATCTCACAGTTTGTGAATTTGGGCTCTGCGCTGATGTGCATGCATGCTCTCTCTCAAAATAAACAAACATTAAAAAACGATAGCTAATAATAATAGTTACCATTCATTAACTGCTTTTTTAAAAAAAGTTTATTTAATTTGAGAGAGAGTGAGAGCGAAGCAAGAGAGAGAGAGAGAGAGAGAGAGAGAGAGAGAGAGAGAGAGAGTGAGAGTATCCCAAGCAGGCTCTGCATTTTCAGTGTGGAGTCCAACATGGGGCTTGAACTCACAAACCGTGAGATCTTGACCTGAGCTGAAATCAAGAGCTGAATGCTTAACTGACTGAGCCACACAGGTGCCCTTGGAAACTGGTATTCTAACCTGGATAGTTTGGGGGCTTTTACTGACAGAGCTTACTCAGATGATGTCAACATTTTGACCATTTTTTCCCTTTTTTTAAAAAAAAATCTCATCTCTTGCCTATTAAAGCATCCATCATTAAAGTAGAAGTCTAATCTGTTGGTTTCTTAGGAATGGGAGGTAGGGTTTGCACTGAACCATCACACACAATCCTTGCCCTTGACCACCAGCACGTATTTCAGAACTAGCTGGCCAGGGGGTTAGACTCTGAAGTTCTGCAACAGATTTTTCCTTGGTGCAAAGCAAGATGTGTTCATGCAGAGTCTAAATCCATGAATCCCAGTCTGTAATCAGCTCAGCTACCCAGCTCCAGCCCAAGAGAGTTAATACATGCCTTTTAGGAGTAATTTGCATGAAAGATAGTCTAAAATCTGTTGGGTTTCAGAGAGGGGGAAGAGAGAGAGAATGGGAGATTACATTAATTGAAGGCAAAGTTAAATGTTGTACCCATCTGAGGACCAGCGGCCAGATTAAAAGGTTAGAATGTGGAGATGAGAGGTGGGGGGAGCGTGTGGTTATGGGAATTCTGCAGTTGGCAGTACGGACAGACTGATTTCCCCTCCCTACCCCTACTCGAATCTGTTTACCTCCCTTGAGCCAGGCAGCTGTCAAGAGGCAGGAGGACTAGGGCAGGTGAAACCTGGAGCTCTCCCTGGGGGGCTCAGGGGTTGGGGACACCTGGACAGGACTGACGCACAGAGTGGGGGGGCGGTCGCTGATGATGACCAGAGGGTGGCAGGTCCCCGCTCAGTGTTCAGGACAGATGACGATCCCACCTGAGCACGCTGGGTGTCCGTGATCCCCATGAATAGTAGGTAGAAGAAAGGTAGAAAAACTAACAGTGGTCCCATGACCAGTTGTAGGCACGAGGGCGGTGAGGACATATTTTCTTTCTGTTGTGTTCTGTATCGGCACATATAATAACATTTGGGCTGCTTCCCTCTGCCTGGTATGTAGGAGAAGGAGCAAGCTGAACCTATGACTCAACACTTACATTGCACAAGAGTAAGGAGCTCTTGTGACTGAACTAGAAGGCAATGACCATGACCCATGTATGGATAAAATACCAGATAGAGCCTCATAGCTCCACTTTGGGGGGAAGCACGAGGGAATTTAGGGTGCATGGGGCAGAGGTGCATCAAGCAGGATAGAAGCATTATGTTCACTTATTGGGTAGTTAAAAATGGGTGAAAGGAGTGTATGCTGGACGGACAAAGGGGTGGAATGTGCTGGACTATCCATTGCCAGGTGGGCTTCACTACAACTACCACCCCTTCTGAGGCGTCTTCTGAGTCCCGAACAGAAGTAGGGCACTGCCTCTCTTACAGTCCCCTTCCCCGTGGTGGCCCATGTTAGGGTTGCCGAGGACGGTGACCTGGGCGTTTTTTTGTTTTTCCAAGGGAAAGAGGAGCAGATGCCGTTCGGCTAAGGGGTGCTCGCAGCTGGCTAGTGGGGTGGCAGGAGGCTTTGAGCGGCTTTGCAGGGAGAGATTGAGAACCCGGCACTTTGCTGGCGCAGGCCGAGCCCATTGATGCGAGGTTTCTCGGAGGTTCTCACGGATGCAAGCGGACGTCCATAGAGCTTTGGATAAGCACTCACGCTGCTATGCCAGGCTGAGACAGTCAGGGTCTGCTTCCCTGGGTTTTCCTAGTGATTGTCCTGAACCTACTGTCCCAGTGTATTCTGGTGTTGATGGAAGTCCTGATTATTGTATTAAATTCCTCATTCCCAAAATGTTCAGAATGACCCTATTGTCTTGACTGACTCTATCTAAGCGTATGCCAACAGTTTGATAAAAGATGTGCAATCTCGATGCATTTAAGGAAAATGCTATTGGAAGGCAAATACCGTAAGATCCACACAGGAATCAGAGGTGTGGCTAAGCACATTTTATTTTATTTTATTTTTATTTTTTATTTTTTTTAACATTTATTTATTTTTGAGAGACAGAGCTTGAACAGGGGAGGGGCAGAGAGAGAGAAAGAGACACAGAATCTGAAGCAGGCTCCAGGCTCTGAACTAGCAGTCGGCACAGAGCCCAATGCGGGGTTCAAACCCACAAACCATGAGATCATGACCTGAGCCGAAGTCGGACGCTTAACTGACTGAGCCACCCAGGCACCCTGCTAAGCACATTTTAAAATCTAGAGAATTAAAAAGCACTATAATTTTCCATTTGACCTTGAGATCTGCATCTTTCCTTATGTTTCAGTCTGTTGGAGAGCCATTTACATATCATCTCAGGGGTCAGCGAACTGTGGCCCGAGAGTCAAATCCAGAGTGTCATCTGCTTTTCTAAATAAAGTTTCATCGGAACACAGCTGTGCCCATTTGTGCACATACTGTCGATGGCCACTGTGGTGAACCATTGTGCCAGAATTGAATATTTTTAGCAGAGACCAGGCGGCCCCCAAAGCCAAGAATATTTGCTATTTGCCTTTTTATAGCAAACGTTTGCCGACTCCTGTATTATCCTCATTTCTACTTCCTTCAAAACATAAAGGTTTTGTCTCTGTCATCATCACCTTGGCTCACTCAGCGGGATTAGACTAAATACTTTGGCTTTGGCAAAGCCATTGCAGATGCCAGAAAGAACGTTTTGGCTATCTAAAAGTACCCATTTACCAGCACTTGTAACTTGGCATAGCAACGTGTCATTTTTAATGAACTGCATTCCTCTTTAATCATTTTGGCTACCTTTGCAGCGTTTTGCTGCCTGCCTTGCGTAAGGTAGACCAATGTGCTGTTCCCATGGCCGTGTGGGTCCCACAAACCCAGTCCTCACGTGACCCGGCGAGTGTTGCAGAAAGTGGAGCCTTTTACATCCAAAGTTCAACATTTTAGAAGCAGTTGAAGAGCCATTTGATACATTACCAGAAATCTAGAGGAGGGGGGCTTAAAATGCTTTAGAAGCAAAACCCTCAGTGAGTGTGTTTAAACTATTATTTTTTTTATCACTTGGCTATGCAAATCTTTTCTCTTTGTTAGTCATGGAACGGAGCTTGCCCTCTCCTCTAAACAGTTGCTGTCAAAAAGAAACTCTGGAAACGTATAGTTTAGGACATATAGTAGCCACGTTATGACATTCAGAGAGGATTCTTTACCTTTTGGCTATGGTATTGTATCTGCTATAACCAGCGAGCCTACAATACATAAGATAATGAATCCATTGATAAATATCGTCCGTCCATGTGCACACATCATTTACTAAGTCCGGCCCATGTTCCTTTAATCCATTCAAAAAATACGTGTGTGTGTGTGTGTGTGTGTGTGCACGTATGTAGATGTATGTGCTTGTTTATTTGGCTCCCACAATAGGCCTGGCCCTGCTGTAGTTTCCCGGCATCAGAGGACAGGAGGTAAATAACGAGAGAAAGGAAAGTTCTGGAAAACCTCACACTCCTCTCATTCTGGAGAAGGAGCTCAGTTATACAAACCCCGTGTTTGTGGCTTTGAAGGTAAAGCTCTAGTGTGGCTCCTCGGCCTCGCTCCTGGCTTGTGTCCTCTTGCCGTTAGCTCTGCTCACAGAATGACCAAGAAAAAGCCACAGGAGGAGCACTGTAAATGGATGCCTTTGCGAAGAGTCAACTTGAAAGTTTGTATTGGACCGGAGTTAATATGGAGCCACAGGAAGCCTCTTGCACTCCCCTTTCCAAGTCCACAGTCTGATATTTATTCTTCTTGACAGGAAGATAGACTGCCAACTTTGTTTTTAATTATTTGAATAAAAGTACATACATCATTCTCCCTTTTCTTGTGCCTCCCTCTGAAATCCCATCTTCTGTGTAGCTGATGCTGATGAAATTGCCGGGTTTGGCATTAGAGTTTCTGTCAGCCAAGTGAGATGAACTGAGTTAATATCCACACCCTGAAATGAAGCCAGGAACGTTTACCCCCGGGTTCTCCCTCTCTCCCCTCACTCTCTACCTCTCCTCACCTCTTTACCTGCCACCCTGCAGACATACTGCATGTCTCCACGCATCTAACCTGGCAGCTGAGTAATCATTTTCAGAGTATTTTCTAATTCTCCCTTCCCACCTCCCCTTTCTTCCCTTCCATTTCTTCCTTCCCTTTCTTCTTTCCTTTCTTCCCTCTTCCTTCCTTCCCTCCCTCCCTCCCTCCCTCCCTCCCTCCCTTCCTTCCTTCCTTCCTTCCTTCCTTCCTTCCTTCCTTCCTTTCCTCTCCTCTTTCTTTGTTCCTTTCTGCTTGCTTGCTTGCTTGCTTTATTCTTTCTTTCACAAAATGGTTGGACCCTCCTGTATTGTATTCTAGTGTAAACACAGAACAAATGTGCAGCTCATCATAATGGACATCTGTTACATGAATAGTGGCGAGCTCGTATCTACCAGATTAATCACTGTTTCTATTCATTTGGAATTAGCAACCTGTGACTTCAAGGAACTCCCTCATGAAACAGAACACACATTCTTTTCGCAGATGTATAGAACTAGGAATAAATCTACAATTTGGCAAGTGCTCCAGAAGCAGGACACAGTGCATGCTTCTAATAAGAAAATATCATAACCGTCTCAGACTAATACATGGTGACTCTGACAAAGAGGAATTCATATCGTCAAAACTTCTTGAAAGCAGCCTCACCTGCACAAGTGTTTTCTAAACTCTGGCCCTGAGGACCTGTAGCTTCCTGACAAAGTTTTCTCATGTTATTTGTCCTCCTTGGAGACTCGAAACTCTTCATCACTTAGAAGCAAGTTACAAATTTGGAGGCTATGAAGCATAACAGAATTATCGTCTGTAGGAGCCAGGGTCTTACTGGCTACCCTTCTTTGTCAAGGTATGTTTTCAGAAAGAGTGCATTTCTCTGTGCTAGGACTGTGTAGCCAAGACATCTGTCATATACGGACCATTGAGTAGAAGTCTGCAGAAACTAATGATTCACAGTTGTAACCCATTGCACATTTAGACAGAATATTGCACTCAAACCCAAATAAGGAGAGTGTAGCATAAAGTATTTGTTGAATTTGTTGAATTTGTTTGTGCTATGAATAATGCTCCCATTTACAACGAGGCCATTCCTTCATTCAGCAATGGTTTATTGATCCTGTTCTCTCAGAACCCACTGGTCCAATCTTGGTGGCATTCTAATTTGGGCTATGGATACATGAACTATTTTTCTTAAAAAAATTCCTTTAATGAAGGAACCAGATGTGTCTACACATAGGCCAATAGGGTGATAGGGCCTTTGATAGACATCTGCACTACAGAATGGTCAGTCTCTCTTCAGTGAGCTGTAGGCAGTGGGAAGAAATTCAGAAAAGACTAGAGGCTTCGAGAAGATGGTGTCTTAGTGGAGTCCTGAAAGGGTTATTTATCTGGGGCTTTGGGGAAAGTATTGGACGTAGGGTGGGGATGGAGTGGGAATGTTACTCATTATCTTCCATAGGTCGCATCCTGTTTCTATTCAGCTTTGAGAAACAAACTTAAGAGTGTAAAAGACATAAGCAGGAAAATGATATAGCAGAGTCAGGGTTTGAGAGGAAGAGAGAAGGGACAATTAAGGCCATTTGCAGCTCTTATAATCTGATGGGAGGAGAAACACCAGGTAGTCCACTTCTGGTTTCCTCTAATTGACTATGCTGACGGTAGACAAGATAATAAGAAAATTGTAGATAAAAAATGGTCAAATATTGGGCACCTGGCTAACTCAGTCGGCAGAGCACGTGACTCTTGATCTCAGGGGTTGTAAGTTTGAGTTGCACGTGGGGTGTAGAGATTCCCTAACAATAAAATCTTTCCAACCATGAGTAAAAATGGTCAAATACTGGTAATTCTGTGAGGCCCAGCCTAATAGGTATAACATGCATGTATATGGTAAAAAATCCCAAAGCACAAAAGAAAGTGAAAAGTAGGTGTCAACCTGTTCCTTCTCCCCTACTCATCCTTTTCCTTTCTCAGAGAAGACCATTGCTAGAGTGCTTCCAGAAGATATTCTTGTGATAGGAATATTGGCCTACAGTTGTTTTAACAAGGATCTTGTGGCAGCGTGTTGCAAGTTGGTTTCTCCCGAAAGCATACCATGAGGAGTTCAGGGTACACATGTCTACACGGGGTCAGTAGTGGGGAGGGGGAAGAAGGAAGCAAGATTGGGTAGAGGGGTCCAGTTGGGCTGCAGTAGGCCAAGTCATCCTTGGCCATCCCCATGGGCAGCTCTGGTGTAAAATGGCCCATCATAATGATCCCTCTTGGGGCCAAATGCCATGGATTTTCTACCTTTACTGTGACCAACCATTACTGGGTGTGGGACACCCTGGGAAGGGTGTGACCTTGACCTTGACAGCCCTCTGCTGCAAAGTTGCTGCCAGCCAAAGGCTATCTACCTGCAGCACTTCCATCAACTGGGCAACAAGCCCTTCCTGGGAGAGGGGAGGGGGGATCTGGGTAACACATCTCAATGCCCATCACACATGGCACGGGGACCCTCAGCATTAGGAGACACGTGTGCATATTGCTGGTGGCAGAAGCCAAGAGGGTACTGGGAACAGCAAGTCCAAGGAAAGGCTAGGATATTTAAACCTCGGGAGGAAAAGACACTAAGGTTGATGCGGTTTGTTTTGTTGCTTAGAGATGGATGCTTGATATTCCTTTGAGGATGATTGCTCCTCAGTTGTGGGGAAGAGAAATGACCACAGCAAACCTTTCAGTTATGCCAAAGGGAAGCTGTAACTCTATGCCGTCTGTGTAATTCTTCATTGTAGGCCAGCTGCTGTACCCTTACCAGAGGGTAGCCTGGAGCCGGTGATGAAGGGTAGGCTCTTGTTGCCTCTGTCCAGGTCCCAGGAGGATTTGGGGATAGGGGAGAGCATGGTCAAAATCCTCCCAGGGTGAGTGGGTAGTGGAGGCCAGCTCTACTCTGCAACATGGTGGACACTGGGAGCCACACTATTTTGTATCATTTTACATTTGCATCTCTGCATTACAGTTCTTTCCTTTTAGGCTCATGTGGTCAGTAAAATTTTGTCAAATTACATATAAATTATACACTTACGTGGTTATATTTATATTATTAAATTATATGGTGTCAGCAGTGCTCTGCGGAACTGAAGGGAGGGTGGGTGGCATCCCCACTGGGTACAAAGCTCTTGATGAAGCTGGGAAAGGCTGGGCAAGGCGGTGAGGCGGTAAATACCGAATTCCAGTAGCCACAGGGCACTCGGGTGAACTGAAGGAAGAGTCTAGTCTGTAGGAGTCTCCTACTGGAGACCTGGGCTGGAGAACACGCTGTGGCATGAGGTGGGGACCTGCCGCTCGCTATGTCACGCGCATTAATGGGAGGTGCCACCACGAAGAAGGAGCGCTTGGCACATCTGAATGTCAGTCCTGGAGGGACCACAGTGGTCTCTCTGAGTGCCATCTTCTCCATCCACTGCTTACAGATCCGTGGTCAACCTGGTGTATTGCCGAGTGGGGCCACTTACGAGAAACTCCTTTCCAGTGAAAGTTAAATTCCGGTTTCCTTACCTGCCTCTTCCTCACTGTCTCTTTATTCTCCTCCCTCCAGCACTTTTCAGTTAAACATCACGTTGATCAAGAAGCATGGTGTGCAGTAGAAGATTTGTTTTGGAGTCACAAAAACTCCCATTCAGCATTGACTCCTTCTTGCTGGTGCAGATGTTGGCTTACTCGACACAGTACTTACCTTCCCGCACACTGAGTGTCTATGGCAATTGCTTGTAACGTGGGCACGCTTGACTCCAGTTAACACCGTCTGCTGCTCTGATGGTCATAGATTTGACCAGTAAGGAGCCTCTTTAAGCTGCTTCCAGTGTCCTTTTGAAATGACTTTATCTTTGACATCTTCCCTGATTTCTGGCACCATGGGATGTCTCAGGCTCATCTTGTATCTTCTCTGCCACAGAACAAGGTCCGGAAGTGGCCATTTTCCCACAAAACTCTGATGTCTTCCAGTAGGGATTAGAATTCAGGGTCAAAATCTAGGGGCTTAAACATTTATTTAGACCAATCATTTTGGTTAGCACTGCATGACTCTGTCAACAGAATGAGTGTTTTCATGTATTCATCCAAAGAACATCAATGATGTATTAGTAAATGATAAAAGCAAATTGTGCAGCATCGTAATACTATTTTGAAATAAAAAGGAAATAGGTACATATTACAGTGAGCCTAAGAAAGATGTAGAAGGATATGCACAAAGTGCTAACAAAATTGTGGGGTTTGGGAAGAGTTAGACTATTACTTTTACTTATATAGCTTAGCGTTACATGATTTCCTACAATGACTATAATATTACCTTATTTTGTATTCCGAGGTCAGTTGAAATAATTTAAATCTCTCTCTCCCTCTCTCTCCCTCTCTCTCCCTCTCTCTCCCTCTCTCTCCCTCTCTCTCCCTCTCTCTCCCTCTCTCTCCCTCTCTCTCCCTCTCTCCCTCTCTCTCCCTCTCTCCCTCCCTCTCTCTCTCTCTCTCTCTCTCACACACACACACACACACACACACACACACACACACACACACGGAGGGGTAGATTTGGACCTACATAAAACATGCTTGGACTTTATTCCATTTTATTTTGTCTACTGTAACCTCTTTGTGTTGATACAAGTTATCTTTGGGGCTCTGTCAGGGGATGCTTGCAGGATGGAACTCATACCAGACCTTCATTCTTACATTGATGCCTGTCACAATAGCACTGGAGAGCCTTGTTTCAAATATGTGTACCATCTGGTAAAAACAACACATTGTATTGCAATGACAGTTACTGTTTCAGTCACACAAGAAAGTGTTGTTTATACATGTTTTCACATCTCCCCATTCAGTAAAAACCGATTTTTGTCAGATTCTTAAGTTGGTGTACAAGCCCTCCTCTCTTCTCCCATGTCTGGTCCAAGGACATCTCATTTTCACATTTTACCTCTGTGAAATGCCAGAGGGAGAGGTCAGTAGCAAGTTCAGCATCTATTGGTGATCCAAGGTAGCCCCCTGAGGTCATTCAAATAAAATGTTCTCTGCCACTCCCCTTGGATCTCATTCAGGCTGCTGGATGGTGGTGGCAGAAGTGGGATTTATTTTCAGGTTCAACGTTACTCCTTCTCGTCTTTCTCTGTTTTGTCCTGTGACAAACTGCCAAGGCTTCTCAGCTAAACAGGCACAAGGCTGATGAGGAGAGTGTGGCCATTGTGTTATAGAAAAAAATCTTTAAGCCCAACGTGTTTTATTGAGAAATTAAAGTTTGTAGGTGCTTTGAATTTTTATTAACAAGTTGTAAATGCTCTATTTATGAAGATGCTGACAAGCACTCAATTAGGATCTAAAACACTAAACATTAAATCTTCAATTGTTTAAACGTAATGATTTAGGACTAAGGGGATGTACTTCTAGGGCATTTTTTTAAAAGCTCCTTTAGTGAATATTTTGGAAAAGACATTTTGTCTGATATAGTTTGCTCTATTCATCCTCACTTAGTTGGTATTTTTTCATGGTTCCCTTTGTGATGGCATTGTTGCCTTCTTTGGGTAGGAGATAGCATAGCGGGCTCTCAGCATGGATCTGCTGCGTTGGTAAAGTCTGTGAGCCCGAGCTTAGGCTCGGCCAGCCGAAGCCCGTAATAAAACCGCCCTTTGCTTTTGCATGCGTGAGGAAAAAAAAAAAGGCGATAGCATAGCGTAGTGAAAACTGCATGGGCTGTGGCGTGAGGTCCGGGTCTGAGTGCAGCCCTCGTGAAGCTACCCAACACTTCAGGACCTTGGCTTTCTCATCTCTGAAACAGGGAGGAAAACATTGTCGCAGGGGTTAAATGACAATATATAAAGTAGCCAGAGTGCCTATTTACTAAATGACAGTCATTAACATATTTAAGTAAAAATTTGATAGTTTTCTGTTTCTAGAGGGTCGATGAATGGATGCAATGAAATATTTGCATAAGTGGGGACAAGATGAGAAACTGTGCAAAGGAAGTGAAGATCCTGGCCGGAGAGTATAATGCCAAGTGAAAAATGTCAGTCAGAGAAAGACAAATACCAAAGGATTTCACACCTATGTGGAATTTAAGAAACAAATCATGCCGGGGGGGGGGGCAAGGGAGAGAGAGAAACCAAGAAATGGACTCAAATATAGAGAAAAAAACTTAATGGTTGACAGACGGGAGGGGGTTGGGGGATGGGTGAACTAGGTGATGGGAATTAAGGAGGGCACTTGTGTTGAGCACCTGCTGATGTATGGAAACGTTGGGTCACTGTATTGTATACCTGAAACTAATATAATACTGTTTGTTGACTAACTGGAATTAAACCTGTAAAAGAAGACCATTCCCCATCATACATTGAATTATTATAGTTAATATTACAAAGAATGTGTCAGTTTTTAAGTTAATCCTCAAATTTATCATAGAACTGCATTGTATAATGAATTATTTATAACTATGGTTCATACTTTTAGCAAAACAGAATAGATTTTCCTCGAGGAGGGTCAGAGCAAACCTATCCTTCTCAATATTAATCGTATTTCCTTCAACCCAATTAAACTAATTGTTGCCAATTCATAGGAAATTTGGTTTGAAAAAAACATTTATGATTTGGGGATATCATTCATTGGAACCTCACAAAAGGAGAACACAGATTAATAGAGAAACAGTTTCCAAACCAATGTCTGGGATTTTGTTTGGAATTATTCTCAAAACCCCAATTCTGGAGTATAACTGGTAATATCAAATGACTTTCCATGTCAATTACTCCTTCTATCCCCTCCTTGTCCTTCCGTTCTGCCAAATAATTTTTCCCTCTATGTCCAGTGTTATTCATTCAGCTGAACCCCCATGAATTTGAAGCAGACTGAAAACTCACGTAGTGTCAGAGGTGGAAATACCAGCTCGTATTTTTGATTGTGTCATGATGAGATAGGGCTGCACATTGTAATCCATTCATGCTGCAGCCTTTTGGAAGGTCTTGTGTACCCCTGACACATGAAGCCTATTGTGCCTTCCTGGAGTTGGAAATGTTACATATTTCAAGAAGCAGTTCTTTGTGCTAATATTTGAAATGCAAACTCCTTTTTGTGCTATCCTACCCCACCCCATTACTGGTATGAAGCTATATATTTCAAAAATGTCTTCCTTATGAATACCAGGCAGAGAAAGCATCCATGTAAGCATTTAGAAAGGAAAGAAGCAAATTAAACTGGATGAAGAGAAGCATAAATGAATTTTGGAAACCCTGTTTGTTTTTCCAAAGGAGATTCCCCGATTCCTTTGCTGCTCCCCCCCTCCTAATCCTAATGGAACCATTGTAGAGTCAAAAAAAAAAAAAAAAAGAAAGAAAGAAAGAAAGGAAGAAAAGAAAAGAAAAAAGGGAAAGAAACATGGGAGAAAGATGACATTTCAACTTTCATAATGTTGTAGTCTTCCTTTCCTATCCTTTCCTGTCTTTGTGTTTTTCTTTTCATGTTGAACAAATAATCAGTTTCTGTTGTATTTTGCCGAATTTCCTTATGAATTTGCATTTTCAGCACTTGGCCACTGTGAAAACATTTGATAAAATAATTTAACCTATTACCGATTTTGGATCTTCCTGTTGTATCACTAATGTCTGCCAATTTCCTATTGGGCATGCCCTCCCTTCCCTTCCCCTCCTCCATGCAAGCAGGTCCCTCCTGCTTTCTTGTCGTCCTGAACACTACTGCACTGCACCGAGCACTTCCGCTCTTATTACTGATCTAGGGACCTTTCACAATTTTGTTGCCCACCATTTATATTTCAGTCCGTATGGAAATTCTATAATAAGTAATACTTTTAATCCTTTAACCTGTCTCTTTGCAAATGGATTTATTTTTTATTTTATTTTATTTTACTTCATTTCACTTCACGCTTCATTTTCAATCCTATTATGAGCAAGATCATAGGCAAATTAGCCAGATTTGCCACATATGTAATATCTGAGAAAGGGGAAACTGTTGGATTCACAGTATAATTGTTCCTGTGAATTTATTAAGGGCTAAAATTACTTATTTTGTTTTGCGCATCTTCACTTATTTTCATCTAGCTGTATTTATATTGTCTATTGCTAAATTTATGCAAAGATCAAAACATCAGATGAAACAAAGAGGAAAATCAAAGAGAAGGAGTTTCCTTCCTCTCCCCACCTTCTCTTTTGCCGCTTAGGCTTTGCCAGTTTCTTTTTTAAAGATGTTTGTTTATTTTGAGAGAGAGAGTGCGCACGCAAGCAGGGGGAGGGGCAGAGAGAGAGAATCCCAAGCAGCAAGTTCCGTGCTGTCAGTGCAGAGCTCCACCTGGGGCTCGAACTCACAAACTGTAAGATCATGACCTGAGCTGAAATCAAGAGTCGGATGCTTAACTGACCGAGCCCGCTAGGAACTCTGTAGCCTTTGCCAGTTCTATTACTAAAGGGCAGGTGAAATCAAGGCAGGAATCATTAGCTGCCTTTCTTGAAAAAAAAAAAAAAGAAGAAGGAGGGGACACCTAGTTCCTCTAGAAGGGAGTGTGACTCTCTGAAAAGGAGCACCCACTCTTCAGATCAGCATAAATGCTTCAAATGTGAGCATTAGTTTTGCCTTAGGATTTTGGATCATTTCTTTTCCTGTTTGGTAGTCAAGTAAAAGAATCACTTTTAATATCCATCTTCTCATCTGCGTGGACTTCCTTTTCTGTCCTTTTCGGCATGTCACTCACCTCTCTTCAGTGCATTAACTAGAGAAGTGTATCTGGAAAAAATTTAGTTGGGACAGACCTTGTATCCAGCAGTGAAATGAAATTAGGGGATTATCATGTTTATTCAAGTTATTACCAGCTCCTAATAACACACACACATATGCAATTGAAATAAGATTTGACTGACTGCCCGCCTGCAAACAATAGAGGTTCAATCAAAATGTTTAGAACCTAGGTGGCTGTTAAGATCACATTTTTTCCTTCCTAGTTATATGCTATTATGCCTGATTTAGGATTTTTTCAGTTTCTAGGGACAGAAAGCGAATTCAAACTAGATAAAGAAAAAGCCAAGAATATATTGCTTTATGTAACTAAGAGCAAAGAATTCGTTCTTTGGGCATGGTAGGATCCCAGGACTCAAGTGATGTCATTAGGAGATATATGTGTCCATCTTTCTTCTTGTCGATCTAGTCTTGTCTTTTTTTATTTCCAATGGTTTTGTGGTTTTTACTATTTTTTATTGTGATAAATATATATAACATAAAATATGCCATCTTAACTGTGTTAAGTGTGTAATTCGCTGGCATTCACCACATTAACAATGCTGTGCAGCCATCAACACTCTGTTTCCAAATCTTCTCCATCAGTCACCCTAAACAGCATATCCGTAACCAATCACGAAGGAGTGATTCCCCATTTCCCTCTCCCATCAGCCCCTGGTAACCTCTAATCTACTTGCTGTCTTTGTCGCTTTGCCTGTTCTAGATACTTCATGTCAGCGGAGTCATACAGCATTTGTTCCCCTGCTTGTGGCTTGTTTCACTTAGCATAATGTTTTCAAGGTTCATCCATGTCCTAGCGGGTATCATACTTTATTTCTGTTCGTGGCCGAATAATATTCCATCATATGGATAGACCATATTTTGTTTATCCATTCGCCTGTAGATGGACATTTGAATTGTTTCCATCTTATGGCTATTGGGTATAGTGCTCGGAGAAACATTGGTATACAAATACCTGTTCGAGTCCCTGTTTTCAGTCTTCTGGAATATACCTAGGAGTGGAATTTCTGTCTACTCTCGATTCCTCCATTTGTTCCTTACACCTTCTGTTCCTCAAAGATGGGAGAGATTTTCTCTGCCATTGCCTATATTAGGCCCTGAAGAGAAATTCTGATGGTCCATGTTCGGATCTCTACCTTTGGATGGGTCACTACACCTAGGGAGAAGCTCCTTCATGACTGTGTGACTAACAACCCGCTGGGTGGAAGGGCAGTTTTCTATAGGAACGGGAGACTCAACTTCTAGATACTTCTAGATGCCAGCGGGCAGAGGTAAGAGATGTCCACTGCAGTCTCATTCCTGGTGTGGGCAGAAAACTCCTCTTTGCTATTTATCAGGGATCTTTGCATGAGTGAAATCATTTAAGAATAACATAGTTGGACTTTTGAAAAGAATGAGGGAAAACCCACTGTGAATGCTGCTGATTGGAATACTAATGCCATGGCCTCTTGGGAGAACATCTTGATGCTATCTAGCATGGCTGAAAACGCACAGACATTATGACCCAGCAGCTCCACCTCAATATAGACCCCCGAAAACGTCTTCCACCGTAGCCTCAGGAAGCTCAGGCAAGCCTGTTCTTTGTGGGATTCTTGGTAATTGTGAGAAGTGGAAAGTCCCTGAAGGTTTGATCTGCTGTCTAAAAGATAAACTGAAGTGTATTTCTAGAATGGAATGTGATACCACCACTAAAACTGACCCATATCTACATGTATCAGAATAGATAGGCTCCAAAATAGAACACTGAATGAAAAAAAAATCCAGCTGTGGTATCTTAAGTGCTGAATTAATGGCATTTATTTACATATTAGAAAGCATACATGACTATGTTCTGCATTGGTTTAAGACCTATGTGTATAAAATAAAAACATAAAACCATATACTTGATGGATTCCCAACAAATTAAATAGTTCAGGCAAATGGGACAAGGTAAAAAAATCAAGGAGATTTCAATTTTTTCTATACTGCTCCTTTTTTTCCCATTAAAAAAAAGATTTATTTATTTATTTAAGTAATCTCTATACCCAAAGTGGAGCTCAAACTCATGACCCCGAGATGAAGAGTCACATGCTCCACCGACTGAGCCAGCCAGGCACCCTTCTTTTTTACTTTTTCAAAATTAGCTCAGTTAAATTGACTAAATGTGAACAGTTCATTTCATCTGGTTGGTACCGTGTTGTTTTCTTCACTGCTCTCTATTTTTTTCAAGCTTTTCACAGTGAAAAACAGGAGCACATTGCTACAATTAAAAAGGAAATCCAATTTTTTCTTTAATCTTAAAATTTGGGGGTATGTATGCAGATAGATGAAATAGATAGACAGACAGACACACAGATAACATATTGCAATTTTTTTTAACCTGGTGTTTTTTTCCAAGTAATCATAGGAAGAGGCTCTTTGCCAAAATCTCCCTGCTGTGCTATACTGCTTCATGCCATTTTATGTCATTTATGTGTTAGAGTACATTTTGTCCTTAATCTTCCCTGTGCCCCAGTATTCCCTGAGCTAACAAAATGCCCAGTGTGTTTCCCATTAACCTCCAAATTCCTACTAGGATTTAGTCTTAGAGCCCTGAAGTGCCTCCTATCATTTTAGCAAACAATCAGACTGCCCCCCAAACATTAAAAACTGGCAAAAATAAACTAACCAAATCAGTATTCCTAAGAGAAGAAGTCCTGGGAGGTGAAAATAGATTTCAGAAACCCTATTCATACCATGAGGGAAAAGCCATAAAATAATTGTACTTGAAGCAGTTGGTGACAGCCGTGTCTCTTTCGGTTTTGTGAAAATGGTAACAGAAAGATGTGCCACATCTTGCTTGATTCTGAAGTGGTTAAAATTTTATAATAGGAACCTTAATGGCAGGAAAAAGACTCGCAGAAAGAGCTTTGCTCACTGAGCACTGACATCACCATGTGGGAATGAGCATTGTCTTACACAATGGAATGCGCTCTATTCCTCCTCAGAGAGGGAATTTGGCTTGATATGCAAATTAAAATATTGTTTTGAAAAATCTGTTGCATCAAATGACAGAAAAAAGTTTTTTTCTAATCCAGTTCTTTGGTCCATTGCTGGCAAAGCAGTTGACAGCAGACTCATGTAGCCAGTTCGTCTGGGCCACGCTCTTGAATTTTGTAATGGAGCCCAATCAGGCAGAATTGTCCCTTGGCAAAGACGCAAAAGAGTCCCAAATTCTTGAGGTCTCTGTTTAAATAGTTTTATTGGGCATAAAAGAGAGGAAGGATAATTTGCTTGAAATGCTTGCAAACCCTTAAAAGCATTTAGGATTTGAGTGTTATTTCATTCTCCCTTTGTTGGAAAGTTGGCAGGTGAGATGGTGGCAATCTGGCTTGTTTTGGTAGGTGGCCCTTTCTCTTCTCCTTTTAAGCTGACTTGAAGGGGTCTCTCCCCAAATGGAGCCTTCCAGTCTCAAGTTCTGCAACCTGGTAATAATTTGAAAGTATTCAGAAATGTTATACATTTCACAGCTCTGCTCCACAGTGTCCTTTGACTGGGGTTGAACCTGGGTTCATGGGTGTGGATTCAGGGAGCGGCCGATGCCGTCACTCATGCTCAGGGCCCCCGCAGCACTCGGGAGCAGTGGGTCCCCGACGGTGGTCCCGGACAGCATCATCAGCATCACCAGGGGGCTTGTTAGAACCATCGATGCTTAGAGTCCACCCTAGACCTACTGGGAGTGGGACCCAGAAGTCTGTGATTTAACCAGCCCTCCAGGGAAATCTGTCTACCTGGGTATAGAGAAGCCCAACCCTGAGCACCACCCACCTTTACTCTTCTTCCTTCTGCTGTGGCTGAAATCCAGACACCAAATTTGTCAGCAGTTTGTGGTGGAATGGTTTTAAATTGATGGCCATCCTGTGCAAGGGACTTTGGGTGTTATTTGGAATTTGCAGGGGCGTGTGTTTCCACAAGAAGGTAAATGTGGTTATTCTTAGTTGTAAAGAGGGGAGCGGTAGTCCGGGATTAGTGCCCCTTATAAAAGAGGCCCCAGAGACCTTCCTCTGTCCTTCTGCTGTACGAGGTTATAGCGTCCAAGTAGTACCTATCTGTATTCCTTTCTTCTTTAAGAGATAAACTTGAAATTAATATTGAAAATGGCTTTTCCGGAGATTATATCTTCTCTAATGACTTCTGTCGCTTAGCTGTGTCTCTGGGTACAGGACTCTTTCCAGAAACTAATTTGGCATCTTGGGCAATAATTATCATACAGATAGCAACACTTAGGGTTGCTGAATATAAATGTATTACGGGCATAGGAATACCTAAATGCAAAGAATGGAAACTACAACTAGACACTTAGCCTTCTAGCTTGCCTATTTTTTAAAAATCTCCTTATGGAAATAATGCTATAATTATTGATGGAGGGTGTTCAGGAAAACACTGACATTTATTGAGCAGCTAGGATAAGCCAAATGCCTGCCATATATGATCTCATTTAGTGTTCCAAACAATTATGAGGATTGGTCATTTTGCCTAATTTACAGATAAACAAACTGAATCTTTACTTATTGTGCAGTTCATTGGCTGTTCAATGGTGATTTCTTTTTTATCTTTTTTAAGAAAATGTCGACTTTTGAGAGACATAGAGAGTAGGGGAGGGGCAGAGAGTGAGAGGGAGACACTGAATCTGAAGCAGAGTCCAGGCTCTGTGCTGACAGCAGAGAGCCTGATGCGGGGCTGGAACTCATGAACCCTGAGATCATGATCTGAGCCGAAGTCAGAGGCTTAACCGACTGAGCCCCCCAGGTGCCCCAGTCTTTTTTTTTTTTTATCTTTCATTAAGAGCAAAACCCAGAATTATTGTGGGTATCAGGTTAAGTTATGTACTCAGGGAAGGAGGACTCAGTCTCACGATATGAAATGTGACTGGGCTCAAGTTGGACATGATCAGTCTACCTCTTTTCCAGTAATTGAGTTGACGGGTGGTCATGTGACATGGTTCTGGCCAATTCAATGAAAGGGGCCATTTGCGGGGAATGCTGTGAAAACCTATCTTCCCCAATAAAGTAGAGACCTGTGCAAATCAAAGACCTCATTCCTTCTTACGTTGGGCTGCTATCTTCTAAGGACATGGTGCTTTGTTGGAGCAGCAGCAGCCATCTTGCAACTATGAGGAAAATGCCAAAGGAGAGCTGTAGGGGTTGTCCGGCCTGGCACTGCTCTGCTTCTGGATTTCTGCTTGTGCGCCCTAACGAATCTCTGTTGTTTAAGCCACTTTCTGCTAGACATCCTGTTACTTGCTATTAAAAGTCTACATTCTGCTGCGGCACCGTTTGGCTCAGTCAGTTCAGCGTCTGACTTCAGCTCAGGTCATGGTCTCATAGTCTGTGGGTCCGAGCTCCGCATTGGGCTCTGTGCTGACAACTCAGAGCCTGGAGCCTGCTTCGGATTCTGTGTCTCCCTCTTTCTCTGATTCTCCCCCACTCGTGCTCTGTCTCTCAAAAATATATAAACATTAAAGCATTTTTTTAAAAGTATACATTCTGAGAACACACACATTTATCAGGTACCACAACAGGGACTAAAACTCAAGTTTGGCTGATGGCAAACAGCACCCGGGTTTGTTCTCTCTCTTCTGCCACTTGCCTTTTCTCCTTTACTTTGTTTTTTTTTTTTTCAATATTTTATTGTCAAGTTGTTTTCCATACAACACCCAGTGCTCTTCCCCACAAGTGCCCTCCACCATCACCACCACCCCTTTTCCCCCCTCCCCCTTCCCCTTCAACTCTCAGTTCATTTGATCAAAAGCAAACTTCATCTACAGAAATTGAGGTCCTCCAAAATGACCAACAAAAATGAGAAGGTATTAGAAAACATTCTATTGAGTATAATATGTTCTAGGCCAGATTGTGACAAGGAATGCTTCATCAGTATTTTTAGGGTAACCTGATGTAGTTTAGGTATGCCCGCGATGAACGTACTGTTCTTGAAGAAATCCAGGTGTTACGCAAAGCCAGCATTGCCCGTGATTTACACAATCCTGCTTTCCTTTCTAGAAGGAATCATCCATTGCCTCTCAGTAAGATATCTCCCCAGATTATTTCCTGTGCATTCGTGTAATTACATGCTCGGGTCGAGATAGATTGGAGAAAACAGTGTTGTACAGCACGTATTGTTCTGTGCCTTTTTTTTAACCTTCCCAGTATATGTTGTAGCTTCTTCCATATCAGTTAATTAGCTGTATCTCATTCTTATCATATGCAGCCCAGTGTTCCATAGTAGGAGCACGGTGAGGGCTTATTTGCTTATCCCTTTGGCTAGAAAAGTACCTGGCACATAGTAGGTATTGGATAAACATTCGTTAAACAAATATGCCTTTGAAGTTCCTTAGAGTGTTCGTAACTTTTTCTTTGTTTCAAACAATGTTTCTATTTAAATTTTAGAGTCAGTTTGTCAGTTTGCCCAAAATTAATCCTACTGGGACTTTGATTGGAGTTTTATTGGCAAGGATTGACATTTTTATAATATTAAGCTTTTTTCCATGCCTTTTTTTTTTTTTTTTGCATAAGTACTTCTGCAGGACAGATACCTTGGAGAGAAATCGATGATTCAAATGGGATATGAATTTTTAAGATTTCATAGTTACTTCCAAAATTATTTGCAATAAGGCTTCTATAATTTTCAGTGTAGCAATAGTATGGGACAGGGCAATAGTGGTGCTGATGGTGGTAATGGCGGTGACACTGATGGGACAGCAGTGGTGACAGTGGCAGCGGCACTGGTGTTTTACTACGTTGCAAGGGAACCCAGGGCTTTTCTGTTCTAATTCAGTTTAGCTCCAATTACCCTCAGGTTCCTGATCATCTTTAAATTTTATTGCCTTTCACTTAGAGTGTGGAGTGAAATACTGACTCTTCAGCTAAACCACGTTAGGAAAATTATGCTTGCCTGCAAGTATGCATTTTATAATCACTGCCAAAGTATTGGGCCAGTCCTAGGTGAATGCTTATGTTGCGAAGTTTGGTAGGGCTGAATTTGTTTTTAGGAATAGGAACTCCCACAGTCTTGAACAGCTGTCACAAAATGTCCTAGGATGGTAAAGGAAGACTTCTAGAATGAAAGGGAAACAGCGGAAATAAAATGATCCTGCTTCCTGATAAGAACCCAGACTGCTGTACGTGCGTCCCGTACGTGCTGTTCGGGTGGGCCCCTGAGCCTTGGAGGGGGCATGTCGCTGGCTGCCTCCATTTGGACTTCATGTTCACATTTTCAGCAAAACCGGTTATGCAAAACCAAAAACTCCTAGTCTTCATCTCACACTGACTGGCCCATCCTCTTAAAACTAAGGGCAGATTCCAGGGGCGCCTGGGTGGCTCAGTTGGTTAGGCCTCCGACTTCAGCTCAGGTCAGATCTCACATTCGTGGGTTTGAGCCCCGCGTCAGGCTCTGTGCTGACAGCTAGCTCAGAGTCTGGAGCCTGCTTCCGGTTCTGTGTCTCCTTCTCTCTCTGTCCCTCCCCCTCTCATGCTCTGTCTCTCTCTGTATCAAAGATAAATAAAACATTAAAAAAAAAAAACTAAGGGCAGATTCCAGACTGCTTTTGCTGCCATGCTCTGTGTGCGTGGATGTTTTAGTTGTTTGCATTTCTTTGACAAAGTATTTGTGTGCCGAGGATTAGTGCCACTAATCGGATTTGTGATGTGCCAAATCAATTGCAATAACTCTCGAATATCCTATCACATTCAGTATTGGTATTTCTTATTTTACGTATAAAGTTTCATTCTGAATGATAAAACGCATGCTTAAATGAAATGGTTGGAGAAATTATGAATATGCTGGATTCTTTAGGTTCAGTGATTCAAATGTGCTTTTCTAAAGAAGGTCTGAAACTCTTGCATAGAGATACTATTTTAACTTAAATACTTTATTTTATTTTATTAATTAATTTTATTATTTTATTTTATTTTATTTTATTTTATTTTTGAGAGAGACAGAGCATGAGTGGTAGAGGGGCAGAGAGAGAGGGAGACACAAAATCTGAAGCAGGCTTCATGCTCTGAGCTGTCAGCACAGAGCCTGATGTGAGGCTTGAGCCCAAGAACCATGAGACCATGACCCATGCCAAAGTCAGACGCTTAACTGACTGAGCCACCCAGGCACCCCATTAACTTAAATACCTTAAAAAAGAGAACTACAGACCAATATCCTCAATGAATACAGATGCAAAAATACTCAACAAGATACTAGCAAATCGAATTCAACAGCATATATAAAGAATTATCCATCATGATCAAGTGGGATTCATTCCTGGGTTACAGGGATGGTTCAATATCCGCAAATCCATCAACGTGATTCATCACATTAACAAAAGAAAGGATAAAAACCATATGATCCTGTCGATAGATGCAGAAAAAGCATTTGACAAAATACAGCACCCTTTCTTAATAAAAACCCTTGAGAAAGTCGGAAT
>NC_043717.1:6944671-7063753 GCF_006229205.1 Suricata suricatta | reverse complement strand
AAAAAAAATTTTTAAAGGGGCGCCTGGATATCTCAGTCAGTTAAGCGTCTGACTCTTGATCTCAGCTCAGGTCATGATCTCACTGTTCATGAGTTTGAACCCCGTCCCCGCAATGGGCTCTGTGCAGAGATTCCGCTTCTCCCTCTCTGCTCCTCCTCACTTGTGTGCATGCTCGCTCGCTCTCTCTCTCTCTCCCCCTCCCTCAAAATAAATTTAAAAACTTAAAAAATAAGATTTAAGACTCCAAATATGTCCCCATGGGATGCCAAATATATTATCATTATAATTTTACTATCTCTTGTAATGCTGTTTCCCAAACGTCACTTTGGGGCAAACATATGTTTTCCTCTGTGTCTGTCTGAGGAGCAACATTGTACCCAGCAGTCACTGGGAAAAGAGGCTGTTTTCCCCACCTGGCTATGGAAGGAGGCTCTGGCCCATTCCAGGGAGGGACTCACCCACCTGCTTTCCTCCTCCCCTCCCAGGACGGCAGGCAGAGGGTGCGTGCTAAACAAGGTGAGCTGAAGTGTTGAGAGGCATTGCATGTGGCCCATTGCTCTGGTCCCAGATGATTCTGGAAGGTCTGTTGCCTGCTCTGTGGGAGCTGCTGGTCAGTGGGAGTCCTACAGATTGATGATGTGACTACATCAGAGAAGATGCATGTTTTTGATTTAATACATTGATTTTGAGCTAATAAAGGAAAATTAGAAGCCTTTTCACAATGCTTAGGTTCCGAGAACTGTCCTTCACCCATTGCTGGGACTTTAGCTTGCATGCCTTTGAACCTAAAGCAGTTGAATGTTGAAGCCTGGACTGAGAATGCACACAAGGAGAAAGAGGTACCTTCTAGAAACAGAGTACATAAGCATAGAGAAAAGAAAACCTGGTCGTTACAACTCAGTGTAGACCATGGACCAGCAAAACCCTATAACCTGGAAGCTTGTTAGAAATGCAGAAAATTGGGCTGACTGCAGATCTACGGAATAAGAATCTGCACTGTAACAGTAATCCTTGCTGATTTCTGTGCACATTCAAGCACAAGAAGTCTATCTCGGGCAGAATTAAGACTGGAAGATGTGCATGTTCTCCTGTAGAGTCACCCACTACATAATACCACTTCCCATCCCTGTGCCTGCAGTCGTTTCCAAGTGCTTCAAATGAGCTTCACAGGAAAGCCTTTGCACGGACTTGTCTAGAGAAGTTAAGATCAGAAATGGCGGGAATGAGATAATTGAGCAGTTAATGGTAGAGTTCTAGCAAGCCCTACCGTTGATAAGCTCTGTGTGTTTAGAGTGGGAATCCCCAGTGCTTTAAGGGCTGACCCTGAGCGATTACAGGCTGACACAGAGATTAGGGCAATGACACATCTGCAGGTTTTGGGTGAATCAGCATGAGATAACGCTGGCTAGAGACAGATGGAAGGATACAATCACTCATTAGGTGTGGGATTGTGCCTTTTTTTTTTTTTATATATAGCAAGTCCTGTCGTGTCTGCACCTGACTGTTAAGTGCTGTGAATAAGAGAAGTGCTGTGATTGTTTTGTGTTGACCTTGGGTGGCCTACAGGACCTGGCTTTTAACTCTTGGTTCATGGACTGACTTTGGAGCTGACTCCTTCTCGATGTTCAGAGATAATGATATTTGACCTTGTCTTTTTTTTTAATGTTTTATTTAATTTTGAGAGAGAGAGAGAGAGAGAGAGAGAGAGAGAGAGAGAGACAGTGTGAGCAGGGGAGGGTCAGAGAGAGAGGGAGACACAGAATCTGAAGACAGACTCCAGGCTCTGAGCTAGCTGTCAGCACAGAGCCTGATGCAGGGCTCGAACCCACGAACCGCAAGACCATAACCTGAGTTGAAGCCGGATATTCAACCGACTGAGCCACCCAGGCACCCCTGACCTTGTTTCTTTTAAAAGGAGGTATAACTAAGTGACAATAAATTGCACAAATCTTCATTTCAATTAAGTAACAACTGCATGCGTTAACCATCCAAAACAAAATATAGAATATTTCCATCATGCGGAGAGCTCCCCTGTGCCCCTTTCTGGTTAATTCAACTTCTGTCCTCTGCTATTTTGATTTTCATCACCATACAGTATTTTACCTGTTTTAGAACTTCGTACAAATGGATTCATGTGTATATATATATATATATATATGCTTGCGCTTGGCTTCTTTTACTCAGCATAATGTTTTTTTTTTGCGAGTCATCCATGTCGTTTATTATATATCACATTGTTTATAGTTGAATAGGATTCTGTTGTGTGAACATACTAAGTTTAGCCACTTACCTGTTGAATATACAGGGCGTCTCCAGCTTTGAGCTTCTTGGCAAGACTTCTTTGATCATTTGTAAGCAAGTCTTTTGGTGGACGTGTATTTTCATTCATCTTAGCTAATTACATAGGAGTGGAATTGTTGGTTTGTAGGACAGACAGACATTTAACTATTAGAAACTGCCAAACAGTCCTTCAAAGTGGTTGTACTATTTTATGCCCAGACTAGAAATGAATGAGAATTCTAGCTGTGCAGGATCCTTCCCAATATTTGATGTCAGTCTCTCAAGCTCTGCTCTCATTTGCATTTCCTTGGTAACTAATGACATGGGACCTATTTCATCTATTTATTTACTTTTCATATAATCTTTATTTGTGAAGGGTCTCTTCAGGCAGCTCTTTTGCTCAATTTTATTGAGTTTTTTTTTTTTTTTTTGGTCGATATGTGGGAATGTCACAGACGGATTCCTTTCAGTTTAATGTGACAAGCCCCATGCCTTCAGTACCTCAGAGCACAGAGTACCTCTGATGCCCTTTTCTCACTTCTGCTTTTGGAGATGGCTGCTTTGCCCTGGGAAAGGCTCTGTTCACCTTCTTTGGCCCTGTCCCAGCCCTTTGACGTAATACCCCTGAGCACTTGGTGACCAAGCGTGGGAATGATCTGATGGGCCAGTGCTGACGGAGTCTGTGACCACTGAAGTCCCACCGCAACCATGGCTAGTTCCTCCTCCTCCCTCCCAATCTGGATTTCCTCTCCCCCCATCTTTCTGCACTGCAAGAGAACCGTTACAGCTCTTTCCTCGCCTATGAAGGGCTCATTGTTCTCTGGATATTGGTTCATCTAGGCTGCTTTGCACTCCCCATTCTTAGATAGATTTTATACAATGTTGATTCTGTAGCTGCTCAGGCTTGTTTGGGCGGTGAGGGTGAGAACGATGCCCTCTTTTGACTTTTCTACAGTCTGGCCGGAAGCCAAGTCCTGTGCATTCCCCTCCCCCCACCCTCCACACTCCATTCCTTCATGCAATGTGCCAGAAATGCTCTCTGGACTAAGACCTAGAGACAGATACTGCTTTAGACATAACAAGCCGAAGGGTTCATGGTGACCCAGTGTGGAAACCGTGGGGTTAGTAGAGGACTCAAACTGTATTATACTTTTATGGTAACAATTTAAAGGTCAAATTAGCATACAGTAAGCCATGATCGCTGTCGACTTGGAGCACACTACTAAACATCACTGTGACTGTTTCCTTGCCACAAAAAGGGAATAAAAGGAGTACTTGCACTACAGGGTTACTAGAGGACTAACAGATACACGTAAAGAGTTTAGAAACATACTTCATAGGCACATAACATGCCTGATAAATGAAACACTAGCTGTTATTAATAATATGTCACTACTAATGATGGTAGTTACAGCATAAAAGGTTCCTTTATCAAGGAACTAGCTCTTCTCAGTCAATTCCTTTTGTGTGTTGATTAAACCTTAAGTCAAAGCTTTCTCTGGGGACTAGTAAGAGTTAGCAGATATGGCCAACCAACACTATAGTCGATATTCCAGTTCCATGAACCAGTAGATCAGAAAATTGTGGCTTAAAAATGGTGCCTGTGGGGGCACCTGGGTAGCTCAGTCAGTAAGCATCCCACTTCGGCTCAGGTCATGATCTCACAGTTTGTGAGCTCAAGCCCCACATTGTGCTGTCTGCTGACAGCACAGAGCCTGCTTTCTAGATCCTTTCTCTCTCTCCCTCTCTCTCTCAAAAGGGAGCCCCTCCCCTGTTCTCACTCTCTCTCTCTCTCAAAAATAAAATAAACATTAAAACATGGTGCCTACCTATGGTTACAATTAATATTATTTAGCAATATCTTTGGTCCCCCTGCCTTTGGGTGAGATTGTACCTTTGTGCTCCCTTGACATGGGGCAGAGCTCTATAACTTGTATTGGACAATGAAATGTGACTGAAATATGTGACTTCTGGACAAGTCTTTAAGAGCTTGTTGGCAATGCAACATGCTTTCTTCACCCAGCCACCAGAACGAGGAGTGTTCGCATGAAACAGCCTCTGAGTGAATGTGATTTGGAGCAGAGTCATGGCAGGCCCGCGATGGGCATGTAGACTAAGCCAAAAAGTAAATGTTTGCTTTAGAACACAGAGCATTTGAGGCCGTTGGTTACATAAGCATCCTGAAGCCCCTCTTGATTGACTGCTCCAGCACCTTCACGTCCTAGTCCCGACTATGCTTTGCTGTGGTTGGGCAGGATTGAGAGTCGTGGAATGCACTGGCCAAGCAGAGAACTCCTAGACACCAGAGGCTGGCTGGCTAGAGGGGTAGCCAAAGGCATGCGCGCCAGAGAGGAAGTTCAAACTGTATCTAAGACCAAGTGCCAAGTATTCAAGTGTCCAAATCTGTCCACAGTGCAGGTGTGGGACTGGCAGCAGGAAAACAGGAAATAGAGCTGAAACGTCTGGAGCTGAGTAAAGGCAGGGATGGGGCAGGAACTGAGGAACAAGCCCTGGAACCAGATAAGAGGGGCTGTCCATAAGGTTCCCTCATGTGGCGATGGGAGAGCCAAAGCGCTTTCTTACTCGGTGCAGCTGTTTGCTGGGCCATCTGGCTGGAAGTCACAAGGTCAAGTCAGCGACGCCCTGGCACAGTTTCTCATTGGATGTATCCATCTTCACGCAAGCAAGAGTCCTTGGTACCCCAAGGTTTGAAGAACATCACAGAAATTCGCTCTGTTCTGAACTTTTGTGCTCATTCTCTTTCTTACGACCAGAATCTCCCAATCCAGGTTTAAAAAGGGATCACTCTCTGATTAACTTGACAATGTTACTCGCTATGCCAGAATCACTTGTGAAACATCAAAACACGTATCTTGGCTCCCTTTTACGGTACCATGTCATGTAAATCATCTAAAATGTGACCAAGACAGAACCGTCCATGTATGGTTTTAATTGGGTCAGCAGTGCAGTGTAAGCAAAGCATTAAAAAAATTTTTTTCCACTCCTTTTGGAATTCAGCTCATGGGCTTAACAGACATGTATTGACATAACTAACTTGTTCAGCATGTCTTTCTGTAAGTTATAAGTGGGGAGAAAGTAAAGCTTTGCATTAAACTAACAGGCGAGATTTTTGTGTTAGGGATAATACACTAATATGATACATACTAATAGGATACACGTCCCAAAGTGCAGTTTCATCATTTAATGCAAAGTTCCCTCCTACTGGGAACAGAGGATCCTTTTACAGAAAACATAAATAATGTGAAGGCTTTCTGGGAACTCAGTAATAACCGGGATGTGAAATAATTTAACAAGTACCATTGGCCGTGTGCAACTTCCTCTTCTTGAAGACGGTCATACAGGGTTCTGGGGTGAATGGCTTGTCAGGGCTGGAGCCTGAACCATTCCTGTTATGACGACCAGGGACCAAAAGCTGGTTTTTGTTTGCAGTTGTCCCCTTAATAAACAAGAAAGGTAGAAAATGGTTGCATGAGTCTGTTTCGATTTGCAGCTGCAGAGTTGTTTCACATTATTACTTATTGCTTAAGGTTGTCTGATTTTTTTAGACAATTGACTTATTATGGTAATAACATGCCCTGACATACATGACTACATCCATGTGTACAGAGTCGTGTGTTTAATAAATGTTTGTCGTGGGACGCCTGGGTCGCTCAGTCAGTTAAATGTCTGACTCTTGATTTCAGCTCAGGTCACGATCTCACCATCATGAGATCGAACTCCATATTGGGTTCCACGCTTGGGATTCTCTCTCTCTCTGCCACTCGTGCCCGTGCTATCTCTAAATAAATAAATAAATAAATAAAAAGTTTGTTGAGAGTGATTTTATAACTATATTTATAAAGTTTGAAACCTACATTGTCAGAAAGCTGAAAAGAGCCCTTCTGGGAACGTATTGGTTAAAGGTCCAACTTAGGTTCAGGTGATGATCTCGCAGTTTGTGAGTTCGAGCCCCCCATCAGGCTCTGCACTAGTGGTGCAGAGCATGCTTGGGATTCTCTGTCTCCCTCTCTCTCTCTCTCTCTGCCCCTCCCCACTTGTTTTCTCTCTCTCTTTCCCAAAATAAATAAATAAACTTTAAAAAGAGTTTTTTTAAGACAAGAACCCTTCTGTAAGAAAAAAATTAAAAGCAATCAGAAATATTTAGTTTGTAATGTATGTGTGTAAGATATGTATTATATACACTATACATGTAAATATATAAATACTGTGTAGGAAATATCTCTACAGAAACATTATCAAATAATATTTTGGTGTTTAGAGGAAGAGTTGTACCACAAGGACAGATTGAAAGACAAGAGCTGCCTTAACTTACTTTATTGCTTCTTTGCTAAAGGTATTTACTCAGGACATCAGAAGCAAAGCTTTAAAGTCAAATGTCTGCAGAAATTTAAATATATGTGAATGCGTGTGTTTAAACTGAAGAAGAATGTTGACAGAAATAAATCACTTTTAGAGAGAATTCCCAGGACCTAGTCCCTTTTAGGAAGGCTCTCCTGGTCCTTGTGCAAATACATGGTCCTTTAAAGTACTAACGCACGTAATTTATGGGTTTACGTCTGTGTTCCTCTGTTTATTTTTGGCATAAAAATCCTCGCTTATAAAAAGAGTAGTTAAGTATGGTACTACATAACGATGATCCCTTTTGCCTGACCTAAGAGTTTATACTTAAGGGACATAAACTAAAGTCGAAGGTAATTCAGTTAACATTCTGAACACACAAAGGTATGTTTGCTTCTCAGTATTAAGCACAAAGCAGTGCCATTACACCATGTGTACACATTCCTTAAAATTTCATGAATTGCAGGGCCAAGCTCTCGTTTGTGGTGATTGTCTGTCTCCGGAGAATCAACTGAAATAGACATCTTGAAGCCAAATAGCTCAACTCCTCGTCTAACCTCAGAAAACAAGAATCATCACCTTCGCTCACAGACACATACTCAGTTCCCCTGGTTTTCTTACACTAATTCATTACCAAACCCTGTGGACATCAGTTCTGAAATGGCTCTGGAATCTGTCCCCTTCTGCCCATTTTCTTCACCATTGTCCTGGCTCAGGATGTCGTCTTCTCTTGCCCGTATTAGTGTCAGGGGTCTTGCATGTGTCCTCCCTGCCCCCCGTACTACTTCCTCCAACCTCTTCTCCACTTTGGATAGGACCTCACTTTTGTTTAAGAAAAGGTCATTTATTTATTTTGAGAGAGAGAGAGAGAGAGAGAGAGAGAGCGTGAGCAAGTGGGAAGGAGCAGAGAGAGGGAGAGAGAAAATCCCAAGCAGGCTCCACGCTGTTGGCGCTGAGCCGGAGGTGAGGCTCAATGAGATCATGACCTGACCCGAAATCAAGAGTCAGACACTTAACCAACTGAGCCATCCAGGTGCCTGGGACCATACCTTCAATAAAGAAAATTACACCAAAAAGAATACTGTGCATTCTCAGCTTAAACACATTTCCCCAGGCCATGCCGGGCTTTAGCTCCCTTCCTCTGCCCTCCTGAAGCCTCTGTAATTTCTTCTCTTGGAACAAGTGTCACACTTGATTATGACTCCCAGTGTCGTCATCTATCTCAGTAAATTACAAGCTCTGTGAGGGTAGGGACTGTGCTCACCGTGTTTGCCTCAGAACCCTTGGATTCTAGCCCAGGACAAGCTTTCAAATTATAAGGCATTTATCACAAGTCTGTAATATCAGAGCAGTTCTTGGGCCAAGGTGTGACCGAACACTGACACACTAATATGCTCTCTGTCTCATGTAAGAACATTCATGTCTCTAAAGGAAAATTCCCCAAGGTGGTGTATCTCAACAGGATTTATTTTAACTAGTGAGAATAGTAAAAATCTTATAGATTTCTCCTTGAACTAAGGGTACCAACTTAAATTCCTTCTCTTGACTTTGCCTAAAATGCTAGTAAGGACAGTTCCAAATACTTTTATTTAAGGCATGCTTTATGACCTGTTAATATGGAAGTACATATAACTATGGTGTAAAATGTGATATGAAAATCTGCACATGTGTGGAATGGGGCGTGGCATTGTTTCTCTTAACTATTAGCATGTTAGATGACTTTTCATGTGTTTTTCTTACTTCTTCCTCTAATGCTTTATTTACAGGTTTTTCCCCAGGATTGAAAAATCTGGTTTAGTTTAGGCTAGAAGAATGCAATATAAAAGAAAAATTACATGTGCCTCTCTGTGTGTATTTGTATGTATGTATATATGGTGATGGATTAATGACTATTATGAACTATAAGAAAAATGGACCGTGTGGGAGTTTGTTGGAGCAGAAGTTCGTTCATGGCTCTATTGTGAAGGAAAGGTCATTGTCGGTTCAAATGAAATCTTTTCCTCTCAGCTTTATTGAGATATAATTGGCATATAACATTGTGTAAGTTTAAGGTCAAATGAAATCTTGTCTTCACTGTAAATGTTAAAAATGAGTAGTGTTGAACAGACTCGGCCCCTGTTATGAAAATAGTAGAAATAAATGTAATTCTCCTTGTAGAAATAAGAAAATATTCATTTAATTATGGCCACTGAGAAATTTGGCATGAAATCTCACACAAGAAATATAAACTTTAAACATATATCTATATATGTACAGAAATGATGATAGGTGAATTGGTAATAATCTGGGGTAAGAGAGGGGGTGGAAAAGTGGGCTGGGTATGGAGGAAATAAGGTCCTGAGTTGGTAGTTGCTGAAACTCAGTGATGGGTACATGGCGGCTTATTAGATATTCCAACTTTTGCATATGTTTGAACATTTCCATCGAACAACATTTTTACAAAGGAAAAAAATCCTGTATGTACAAGTAGAGACATCCTCAAGCTGATAAAACTTAAGCCGGAGGACCCACCACTGAATGGGTTGCTCCTGGAATGGTAGGAGTAGTCCCTGTGGGGTTTTCAAAGGTTTACGTAGTTTTATTTTGGAAAACTTGCAAAAATGAGATCATTGAACCACAATGGGATAAGACTGCTGTCTCTTCTCATTTCAAAATCCCCTCCATTACACTTCTCTTCGTGGTGAGAGTTGGGCTTTCCAGAGATCTAGCTAAGAGAGAGTTGAGTTGAGGATGCAAATAGCCAACTTTCGCTATCTTTACATATGGATGAAGGATACAGATTTCAAACTCCCAGCGAAGACATGCACTTTGAACCCCCCCCCATAATTATTGGTGGAAATACTGGTTTACTATCAGTCTCTCCTGCGTATAGTAGCATGCATTAGTTCGTTGTGCTGGTGGAGGGATGGCTTTCAGGAAGATTTCTCTCTAGGCTGCTGACTCTGTATTTTGACTTGAAGCCCAGGATCACAGATTGTATTGGAGCATGTGTGTACCCCATGGTACCTGGCACCAAAGAAAGTATGCAGGTGGGAGGGGAAAACCAAGGCTTGAAATGTGTGAAGCCGGAAGCCAGTCTAGGTTATGCCCTTGAGTTTGACTATGTGTAGCTTGTCTAATGCAGCTGTTTCCCTGAAGTGGTGTGGGATTCCACATTGGAAGAGACACAAAACTGCCACTGATGCAACAAAACGACCTGAAGCATGCGTGGGCGTGTGCAAAGACACACACACACACACACACACACACACACACACACATGCGCATGCACGCACGCACGTACGCAGTGGCCCAAACCAGTATGAAAGTTAGAGGCACTCAGACGTTAGTAAGTGGATGAAAATGCTGGAGACTCATGACTACTTCTGTGAACTGAAGGATTTTTGGAAGCCCGCTTCCACAGTGACTTAAAATACGTAATCTGCTCCTTGAGGATAAAATTTAAAATAAAATGAAATCATATGCATTTGTAGGTTTGAAACCCAAGATTCTTACTACTTTAAATTTGAGCCCTTTGTGAAGATGGTTTCAAAGATAACAATCTTTTTTTAAAAATAGAGTCCCTCCAGAGAACTGAAGCGTAGCCAAATCCCTCAACATAGAATAGAATAGTCACTTGAAAGAGAAAAGCAAATCATCCTGTTTCACTTGGTTATTTTCTCTTCCAAATATGGAATAGAGGAATCTCGAAAGCAGGGCGACAGTGAGTTAATATTCATCATGTTTTGTTTATCTTGGCTTTCAACATACCCGTTTCTTACATTTCTGGTTTCTATAATTTCTTTATTTACCCAGGCAGCCCTCTATCTTTTCCAAGTTTTTGCTTTAGTGTGAAAAATCTTAGTCCATTTTCCTCAAGTTTTCCTTCTTCCTTCCCAGACATTGTGATTCATTTTTTCTAAGAGCCTATTTACTCAGAGCTTGCCGGGAGGCCATTTTGTTTTTGAAAGAAAATTTAAACACATTAACACACAATCAATGATGTGTATACTATATATGGGTGAGTGCAATTACATGATCCATTTATATCTTCCAGAGCTAAATGCAGGATGGCAGCTGATTCCTGGTTTGTAAGCGGTTATGCCCTTGATTAAATTCTATCAGCTAGCTATGCCTGTGATGGTGTAAAAGTCTTTCTTTTTCCTGAATTTTCTAGGATATTGTTATGTATAGGGCCTCTCTGAATCAGGGTTCCGCAAATATAAGGAATTTTCTCACAACCGTAGCTCTTTGAGCTTCATTTAGACATAGCCACAGCCAGCGTATTAAGGTAAGCAACACTCTGAAGGGATAGGTGACCCGCAGATCTCCATGGCATAACCCCAGCATGGTTGACAAGGTGTGGGGAAAGGCTGTCTTGCATCCAGATATTCGGGGGCTCCAATTCCGTAAATATTATGGCTTTCCCCTTGCCTAAGGCCTTAGAATTTGATGGGATCATCTACAACTGAATGGTAGAAGAAGGAAGAACAGACGCATGGAGACCTGTGTAGGGCCGGGGGCAGGGGGTCGGTGTGGATTGAGGAGCCTGGCCTAGTAGTGGCAGACGTCGTGTCCACTGACATTATGTGGGCCAGAATTCAATCAGATGGACTGGCAGTGCTGCAGGGGAGGCTAGGAAATCTATAACATGGAGCCCAGGTGGATAAGAAATGGAGTTTGGTAAGTTCACAGCATTGACTTTGCCACCAGACAGGTTAACCTACTATGATTTCAGTGTCCTGTACTTTGTAGATGTTGAGCAATGAATCACCCTGGCTTCTGCCCACTGGATGTTGGTAGTCCCCCCCTCCCCCAGATCTGACAACAAAATAAATGTCTAGATCTTGCCAAATGTCCGCTGGGGGTCCAAGTCATTCCCAGTTGAGAACAGCTTGGCTCGAAACCTTAGCAATAGGCACCACTTGTGATGATAGCAGCTTCTCTGTGAGCAGCAGACATTACTTTTGTAGGAGTGTGTTTAATGCTGATGGAAGCCCAGATGCTCACTCTCTCCCCTGGGAATAATACACTTGTGGTGGGCGTTTTACTATCTATTCTTGATGATCTGTCCACTTCGCAAAATATCTCCACCGTTGAGATCGGTATATGAACCCTCTTTTCCCCAAAGTGAATAGTTCAGCTTTTTCAAGTGTTTCTTGTGGAATATATGGTCATGGAATAAAAAGATCATAGTTAATAATAATTTGTTTATTATTTTTTGGAAACTTTGACCAGCAGGGAAGTATGAGGATTTTTAGAAATCACCAGGGTACAGTGAAAGTTGCCAATAAAAATGTAAAATAATACAGATGTTGTTATGAAGCAGAAACATGTTATGTTTTAAATAAATCAGGATCCTTAACTATTAGCAAGAGAACTTGAGTTTTTAAAAAAGAACAATGGTATTATAATTTTATTATCTTTTTCCTACACATCTGGAATTTTGAAAACTTTTTGAATAACAAAAAATCCCATTAGATTGTTTAAGTCATTTTTTTGTTTAATTGTAGTTTTGAGAGTATATGGAAAAGATCTGTTTCAAATCTCTTCTTTTACAGAATCTTTTTAACATTTTCAAAGAATTTATCTGTGAATTATTGCCCAATATATGTGAACAAAATTCAGAGATGGTCTACAAATTTTGTTTTAAAATCACACTTATTACTTTTCTTATATAACTATAAAATTTGAAAAATAGAAACAAATATAAGGAAAATACATGTGATTTCTAATATCTTTATGTAATTTTAATAGCCTTTTTCTTTGCTTATATTTTAATGCCTCCCCAACTTTAATGTGCAAAAGGATCACAGGGATAACTTGTTTAAACACCATGTTCTACATTCACTGCAAAAGAGGGATACAGTCTGGGGCCTGGGAAGAAGCATTTTAACAGATACTCCAGATGATTCTGATTCAGATGGTCTATAAAAAACACTTGGGAAAATCTGATATACGTTCCTAAGTTGCCATAATATCAGTAACATACATTGACTGTTTAGGGTAGGGAACAAACTATAGATTTTTACCCTTGCTTTGCCTGTTTTAAAGAACCCCACCCCTTGTAAATATCAATTCTTTCTACAACAGTTAGCTTCTGTTTAAAGACATAAAGTTCATTTTAGTCTTTCTGTAGCCTTTTGGGTTATTTTCCATGAATTGATAATAACTCAGTGTTTTTTGCCTTATGCTGTTTGGAACAGATACATGATTAATCCATTTAAAATTTCATAATCTCCTTTGAACAACTAGAACACTTGAATTGTATTTCTCTTGGGATGGGTTAACTCGAGGCAGGAAGTAATGGGGGTGGGGATGTGAAACACACAGTGTCAGCGGGCAAGGAGAGGAGTGGCACAGACCTGGGAGAATTGGTGAGGGGGGTTGGAAATCGGTAGTAAGTAGCACCTGTTAAGGTGCAACGGTGAAAGAGAAGGAGATGTCTAGGTGACCTGAAGTTTGTGAGTCTGAGCAGCAACAAGGAGCTGTGTTGGGGAACTTGGGGTTCTAGGGGCAGGAAGCATAAAAAGGGAAGCATGATATAAAATTTCAGGGGTCAGTGTATCATCTGTTAGAGATGTGTACAAGTAGTTATGAAATTTTAAAGCACACTTAAGAGGTCAATCAGGGATTGAAATAGAAACATAGGAGCCAAAGAAGTGTAAGGACTAACAAAAGAGAGTAAATATTAAAAGAAGGCCAAAAACTAAGCTGTGAAGTATGTCTTTGTTTAGAAGACTGGGGAGTAAAAAAAAAAAAAAAGGAATAAAACAGATAAGAAATAGAGAGGAAGTAGGAACACCAGGAAAAAACAACTGTTCTGAAATCAAGACATCACATCGAGAAGGAAGATGTGTCCAGCAGGGGCAAACCCAGTAGAACTGAAAGAAGAAAAAGTTGAAACAAAGCTGTTGAGCATGGTGGCCAGATGTCACAGGTGACCTTTGATGAAAGGTCAGTTATTTAAGTAGACTTAAATTATTGAAAAGCCTGGAAAAACTCAAAATCACAGCAAAAATGCGATTCCTCCGTCTACTCATCATGGGTTCTTCATTTTGTTGTTGATTTCTGCTGGCAGGACAAAGATTCCCCTGCATTTGTCCCTTGATGACCACTTCTGTGTAGTCAGTTTAGTATTCCTGGTGCTCTTCTGTGAGCCTTGTCTGAAGCTCTCTCCGCTACAAGGGACAGCGTCAGTGGAGTTAATTTGTTTAGCTGGCAGTTTATGCCCGAGGAAGCTAGTCCTCTACCAACCGACCTCCTGATGGGGTATGGGGCCAGGAAATGAGAGAGGAGTTGAACTGATCTTCTCTAACCCTTTCATTTAATGGCTACAGTACAATAACTCTCCCTTTTGCTTCGCTATCTCAAATATTAAAACCACCCAATTCAACTTACCAGATTGCCAAAACAACTTAATCAAGTGATACAATTCAAACATTTGGAAAAGGCACATGGTGGGAGTCCATATGTGCCTGCTTCCATTCTTTTCTAAGGTTCAAAGCACATTTTAAAGAAACTAGTTAATTTTCTGCAGTGAGTCCTATTTCACTGTAGTAGCTCCTCTACTGGGAACTATCTGTAATATGGCAATGTGGCCAGGAACCTTTACTTTGCCTTGAAAAGGCAAGTAAACTGGAAGAGGCAGAGTTGAATTTGAGCCCTGTTTGATCCGACTCCATGGCCAATCATATTTCTACCATACTTTGCTGCCTTGACGAGTTATTTTTCTCTTCAAATTTTGCTTTATAAGAGTGGATAGTGGATATACTTTCTTTTTTGCTGCCTCCTATAGTACATAAATACACTTAAGAAATAATGGGGTTCTTGGTTGGCTCAGTCGGTTAAGTGGCTGGCTTCAACTCAGGTCATGATCTCATGATTCCTGAGTTCGAGCCCCGTGCCAGGATCTGTGCTGACAACTCAGAGGCTGGAGCCTACCTTGGATTCTGTGTCTCCCTCTCTCTCTCTGCCCCTGCCTTGCTTGCACTCTGTCATTCTCTGTCTCTCAAAACTGAGTAAATGTTAAAGATTAAAAAAAAAAAGAAAACCAAGAAAACCCATTATTAAATTGATTATGTATGACCCAAATGCTTATGAATGAAAAATTTAGCCTTACACTTACTCATAATGCATTAACATCGAAGAACAAGTCCTAATTTTCTAATGTACCTCTTGATGAGCTAAAAAAAAAAAAGGGACCATAATGAGCTTATCTTCTGCAACACATCTCTAATGTTTATAAATATTTTATATAAAGTCAATTCACGGAGTTAAACTTCCACAACCAGATTATGGGACCTGACAGAGCCCATATTTTTAAGGCAAAGTTGAAAATGTCTCATTTAAAACCATCATAAGTAATTTATATGTAAGTTAAAAATTTTAAAGTCTCATTTTTGGCTTGTCCTCATTCTCAGAGAAGGAATGGGTTATTCTAGATACGATAACAAGTTGTAAGTAGAGTTATATGAGATGTCAACTTATTGCCAGATATTAGGTTGTCGAGTACTGCATAAAGCATGCAGGAAACTGTGTATCTTATTTCTGGATGTGAACACTCTGAGTCATGCTCCAGTGTGAGGTTGAGGACAGCAAGTCTAGGAAACGTGGGTTTTTGTTCTGAATGGTGGCTACGTCCAAGGTAATGAGATCTGGCTGCTGGGCCAGCATGTTAGTCACTGGAAGGACAGACTCTGTGGTCATAGATGACAAGTCCCTCAGAAAGGGACCCCAGGCAGTAGCTGTGGGTCTATAAGAAATGGCACCCATCCCTTTGTGAAGGGACAAAGTTGGGAAGAGTTGGGAATGGGTAGGGATCACAGGAGAGCCCCAGAGGATAAGGATGCATGCTACAGTGGGCATTATGATGGCCAACAGTTGGGTGGCATAGTTTTCTCCTGGTGATTGGATGTGTTACTCCATGGCCCCATTGTCTCCAGCCTGATGGCCTTCAGTCTACAATGATAGTCTCAGGTACAGAGGGCTGAGAAGGAGGAAAGCTATCAATTTCCAATCTGTTGGTCTTTAATCCTATAGTCCCATGACTTTAAATACTTTATTTTTATGTGTGTGTGCTTAAGTCTTTCAAAAGTCAGCAACGGATAGCTGGTATGAGCACAGACTCTGGAGACAGACTACCTGGGTTCAGCTGTGGGCCCTTGGACAAGTCAATTGGCCTCTTTGTGATTTAGTGTCCTCATCTTTAACTTGAGAACAAGTTTCTACATTGTTAGTTTGTTATGAGGATTAAACGAGTTAATATTTGTAAAGCATTTTGAGCCATGGCTGGTATAAAGTAAGAGTTCTCTATTACATTGTGAAAACTGAAAATAAAACTTCATCTAGCTTAGTGGATCCATTTGTATCAGTCTCTAACAGGGGCATTGTTTAAAATGCAGATTCTGTGGTGTCACCCCAGACTTATTCAAATTCTTAAAGGTGACCCTAGGAATCTATTTCTTTTTTTAAATTAATTTCTTATCAAATTGGCTAACATACAGTGTATACAGTGCGCTCTTGGTTTTTCTGGTAGATTCATCGCTTACGTACAACACCCAGTGCTTGTCCCAACAAGTGCCCTCCTCAGTGCCCATCACCCATTTTCTCCTCTCCCCCCCGTCCTCCCTTCAACCCTCAGTTTGTTCTCTGTATTTAAGAGTCTCTCATGGTTTGCCTCCC
Source organism: Suricata suricatta (assembly GCF_006229205.1). Lineage (NCBI taxonomy): Eukaryota > Metazoa > Chordata > Mammalia > Carnivora > Herpestidae > Suricata > Suricata suricatta. The sequence continues at coordinate 7,047,451 of NC_043717.1, read as the reverse complement.
TCCCTCTCTGTCTGTAACTATTTTTCCCCTTCCCTTCCCCCATGGTCTTCTGTTAAGTTTCTCAAGTTCCACATATGAGTGAAAACATGATACCGGTCTTTCTCTGACTGACTTGTTTCACTCAGCATAGTACTCTCTTTTTCCATCCGTGTTGCTGCAAATGGAATGATTTCATTCTTTCTCATTGTCAAGTAGTAGTCCATTGTATGTATAAACCACCTCATCTTTATCCATTCATCCATTGATGGACATTTAGGCTCTTCCATAATTTGGCTATTGTTGGAAGCGCTGCTATAAACATTGGGGTGCATGTGCCCCTTCGAATCCGCACTTCTGCAGCCTTTGGATAAATTCCTAGTAGAAATCTGTATTTCTTTTTCTTTTTCCACAATAGTTTATTGTCACATTGGTTTCCATACAACACCCAGTGCTCTTCCCCTCAAGTGCCCTCCTCCATCACCACCACCTGTCTTCTAACAAGTTTCCCGGGAAATTCCTTTGGTCAAAGTCAGATTTGAGAATTAAATAGGCCTTGTCTCTGGTTCACAATAGATTTGAGGTAATAAGCAAATTATTTTCTGACTAATTTATTAAGAAAGACCTTCAATACCTGGGACAAAGCTTGATTATTTATTTGGAACAAGAATGGATATAAGCAAATCAGACTTTCTTCCTCTTTTAACTCCAGGTACAAATACATCACCTATGAATCATAGAAGCTTCTCTCAGGCAACTTTTTGGAATGCCATTCACTACTGCTAACCTGGAATTTGGATATCCTAAGGAGGTTGCCCCTGTCCTACAGAAAAAAGAGACACTGTGATACGTGATAGCTAACTGTTCATGGGTGCATTTTTTAAAAGTATAGTCATGATAGAAAATCAGACAATAGAGTCCCCACAAAGATTTAGCCAAATGTAGCTGCCAAGACACTAATGTTGCATTTCAGCAATAACATGACTTGTTCTTCTTACTTAAAACAAAAACAAAAACAAAAATGATCTGGTCTTCTGTAAATGAGTTTAATGGAACAGTAAAGTACAAATGATTTATTTGAAAAGAGAACAGAAAATAACTTTGTACTCCTGTCATGAGTGTTTATGGGCTGCCCTGATCTGGGCAAAGAAGTCCCAACGTATCTTTAGTAGATCACGTGCTAACAGAAATGGATTTACACCGAGACATTCTTTTTTTGTTGTTGGTTTTGCTTGGTTTGGTTGCCCTTGTTAGAAGTATCATTTATTTTCAAGGTGATTGCCTCAGATTAAGGGCCCATTTCATGACCTTGAAGCAAAGCAGAGTTAATTGACATCGCAGAGGATTCTGTTAGCACCTGTATCTCAACCACAAAACCAGATGGGCAAGGTAACCTCACTGAGAAATTAACTGTATCTTTTCTTCCCTGGGGGCTTTTAACACACACCCATTAAATTTTTTTCTTTCTTCTGCTTCTTTTAAATGTAGGAAACTAGGGGTGGCAGATTACATTTTCTGAGAATTGCCTCAGCAATATATCCAATCCTACGTGTATCTCTAGAAGCATGACATGCTCCTGCCTAGAGGTAGAATCTACTTGTCTTCCTTTGAATTTGAGTAGAACTTTGGGACTGGCTCACCAAATAGAATGCAATAGAAGGGCTCCTGCATGATTTCTGAGGCCAGGTCATGAACAGTGTTAGGCTTGTATCTGGCTCTTTCTTGGGGACACTCACCATGCTATGAAGAAGCCCCAGGCACACGAGGAGACCATGTGTTCATTCCTGACCAATCACCTTAGCTGAGATTCCCTATTGGCAGGCAGTATCCGCTGCCAGATATGTTAGTGTACTAGCTTCCAGATAATTCCACATCGCAGTCCTCATCCCACGAACAGCCCCAAATTGCAGTTTTGAGCAAAAATAAGTATTGTTGTTGCTTAACGTGCAAAGTTTTGGGATGACTTCTTAATGAGGATGAGAGAACCATAACCCTGGGCCGCCGCCTTCTTCTCATCGTGTGTATAGTTTTTTTCTTTTGCTTCCAGAGACAGATAAGGGGCCCTCATTTTCAAAAGTCAGGGAGAATAAGAGCAGAGCTCAAAGAGTTCAAGAAGTAAGGCATCAGTCCAGCCTCTAAGAGTAAAATTCCTAAGCCCCATGGATGACATGTGGGGGTTCTGAGAGCAATGGAGATGGCGTCCCACTCCCAACTGGGCCTTGAAGAAGAGGCAGGACTTCCAACAGGGCTGGCAGTGTGGGGGACCATGGACCAAACATTAAGTTCAGTGATCTTGGGAGTGGTAGTAAAGGCTGTCATGATCCATAGTGGGGTGTGGGGGTGGGCCGGGAAGATGGTGTCAGAAAAGCTAGCTGCCTTCCGACGGGCCATTAGAGCCAGAGCAAAGAGAGATGGCAGAGTTACAACCACATAGTAAAACTCATTCTTGGGATCCTTGTCAGCCCCTGGGATCCTTGTCTGATCCTGGGAAGGAGAAGGGATTTGCAGAATTTATATATATATGTATATATATAAATTGGTTAAGCTGGTTGAGCCTTTTCTTACCAGTTTGAAATATCATGTTATCATATACCAAATATTTTTATGTTTTTGGTTTTGCTGCTTTGTTCCATTAATCTGTCTTTCTACAACCACCAACACGATTCCATTTTAGTGATTATATATTTATATTTCAATACCTTGTAGAGAAATATCTCATCTTTATTTTTTCCCAGAAGTTTCTTGGCTTTTGTCACAAGTGTATTCCTCCAAGCAGGCTCTCAAGTCAGTTGGTGAGATTATCCCCCAAAACTCACTAGGGCTTTGATTGTGATTGTCTTGCATATAAATAGTTAAGAATGGCATATTGAACATACAAGTACCTCAACCCCCATTCCTCTCAGAATCCCATTAAATGAGAGTAAAGGAATGTTTAAAGAATATATAAATAGACAAGGACAAAGAACGAGATAGGAGACAACAGTGACCAAATTTTGGAAATTGGTAGGCCAATGGAGTTAAATGATGTAACAGATAGGAGAAAGCTGAATCCAAAACTGGAAGTTGGGAAAGGGGAGAAATAACCTAACGTACATTGCAGAATCCTCCAAAGGCGTAGGATTTGGCAGGTGGAAGAATTGGTCGAAAATCTGTTTAAGAATTTAGTCCCTCATATCTCCATTCCACATTTAGGCAGCTGAGCAAACATCTTTCCCCCATTCTGGCAGGACACTCGGGACTTATTCCGTAAAGAGGATAAGCAGATGATCTTTGAACACAATACCAGGCCCAGCTAAGACGCAGAGACCCAACTAGAAAACATGAGGATTAAGATAAACCTTCTATATGGGACTTGAGATCTTTAGCCTTCTTCCCTTTTATGACTCAAGAATTTTGGCAGCCGGACATATACCTTCTAAGCAAGAGGTCAGGAGCTTCTTTTCTGGAAACCCAACTTCCAAGGGAAATGAGCACAAAATATTCAAATCTGAGGTCTTCCAAATATTACCTTAGAGAGAAAAGCACTGCTGACAAGCATCCTTCCCAAGGGCTCCCAGTCATCTTTTTAGTGCCCCACTCTTAAGAATGACCAGATGGCTAAGGTCTGCCAGACAGTTAAAAAAAAAAAAAAAAGCCAAAATACCAAAACAAATGGAAATTTAAAAATCTATAATGACTGTTATGAATATCTTCAGAGAAGATATGGATCTATGATATATGAAACAAGAAGTGGACACTGTAAAAAAGAAATATTCAGTGAATGCAAAACCTTAGAAATTAAAAATAGGATAGCATAGACTATTGGAAGATATACTCAAGGGAACCCCCTGGAAAATAGAATAGAAACCAGAGAAGAAAATAAGAAATACAAGATTAAAAAAAAAGAGACCCATCTAGAATGTTCTAAAATAGTTATGTTCTATGATAGAGGATAGAGATAACAAAGTAAGGAAATTGTCAACCAAATAATTCAAAAACGATTTCCCAGAGCTGAAGAACATGAATGTCCTGATTGAAAGGGATTAGGAAGTGTTCAGAATAGTGGCTGAAAGACACCAGCACCAAGTCACATATCAAGAAACTTCAGTAGACTGGGGACAGAAAATAGCTTCTGCAAGCCCTCGGGGAGAAAAAAAAAAACAGGTTCATACAAAGTATCAAGTGTTAGATGACATCAGACTTAGCAATAGCAGAAGCTAGGAAGCAATGCAGAAACAACACTCAAAATTCTGAAGAAAAACACCTTTGAACAAAGAATCCCAGATTCAGTTCCTAAGAAACAAAACTTACTTCTTATGCAGCCATTTATAGGTAGCTGAGATGTGCTTCCACAAAATTATGGAGTTAATCAAGAAAGAAGAGCCGTAGGGTTCAGGAAACAGGGACTCCAACCTAAGAGAAAGGCTAAGCAGATTCCCATGTTGATAATGAAGGGAGATTTCTGGATGGCTGCTCATTATTAGGGGTTGTAGTGGGCAGAATTCTCCTAAGGTGGTCCCTAAGATTCCCACCCTCCCCTGAGTCTGGGCAGGACCTGTGAACACGACTGGGTATCACTTCCATGATTAAACTATGTTGATAATGAAGGCAAGGCCCCTCACCAGTTAAGTTAATCAAAAGGGAGATTATTCTGGGTGGGTATGACCTAATTGGGTGAGTCCTTTAAAAGAGGAGCTGGAGATCATCAAGAAGTCAGAGAGATTTGAAGCAGCAGAGTGTCTGTCCTGTTGGCCTTAAAGAAGCAGATGGCCATTTTGTGGAGAGCATCATCTGCCAGGTGGGGAATGGTGGGTGGCCTCAGCTTGGAAGAAGATTCTGTGCCTCAAATGAGAACACAGCCCTGGCCATCACCTTGATCCAGTGAGACCCAGGATCGAGAACAAGTTATGCCAAGCCTAGACCTCAGGCCCAGGGAAACAGATAATAAATATGTATTGTTTTAAACCACTAAATTTGTGGTTTCTGCAGGTGCAGAAAACAGTCAGTCCAGATGGGAGCAGCTCGGGACACTGGAGGGATTTCTCCAAAGGTGTTAACTTTTCCTAATGTTTTGAAAGATGTACACAACTTGAGGATAATTGGAAAACATATTGGTATTCATATACACAAAACACAAGACCAATGGTAACTTGAAGAAAAACCAAATTTTGCATGAGAAAATAGTCCTAGTATGTAACATGACTCAGTTGTAAATAGGACTTACAACATCATAATAATGTAAAGCCCAATGACATCCTAAGCAAAATTACACAATAAGTACTGTAGAGAACGAAAAAGTTCCTTGATCCATTTTGGGTCCCTGGCTGCGTCTGAAAACTAGATTGACAAAGACAGATTAACAGAACAACTTACAGATTTATGTAATGTAAGTTTAAGGCAACACAGGACCTTTATAAGGAAATGAAGACCCAAAGAAATGGTTGAACCTGAGTGTTTTCATGCTAGCTTTGGCAAAGTCGTGGAAAACCTGTGAGAGGGCTTAAAGGGCTGTGCACTAAATGTGCTAACCAAGGAAAGCTTAGCAAGTCCTGTTGTCCAGATACGTCTCGTGATCTTTTGTCTTCAGAGATAAAGCTACTCCTTTCCTCAAGCTACTCCTTTCCTCCAAGTATGGGAAGGGCACTTGTCCCATGGTTCTTTGAAGTACTTGACTGGAAAATCTAGGAGTAGCAAATATCTGTCTATCATAGTGCCTGTGGGAAAGGAATAAATGGAATCAGGGGTCAGGTAACTTTTGTAATCAATTATTATTATGGACCTTATTAAAACCTTGGGGAAATCCTTGACTTTTTAAAATATGTGAATGTATACATTCCACAAACGTGAAAATGAGTCTAAAGCAAAGAACTGAACGTTCAATAGAATAATTGAAAGATAGCTAAGATTGGATCTTGAAATGACATTTTCACTTAATTGCATTTTCAAATCCCCCCCTTTGTGGGCTATTTATAAATGAACAAGTTTATAAATGGTAAAATTCCATTAACTTATTCCATGTGTGAACAAATTCCACAAAAGAAAAGACTTTTTTTCCAGTCCTGTATATTTCCCTTGAAAAATGACCTTCAGGAAGCTAGCTTGACCAAATAAACAAGAGCTGCTACTTCTCCCTTTATAGCACATCACAGAGTTGTTCCTGCTTACCGTTCTGTTCCTAAGAGTAATTAAAATATTTGTGATGTATTAACACCCTCTGCCTGGTGTAAGACACCAGAAGATTATTGCTTCCTCAATAATCAACTTCTCACTTGGAATAGTGAGAATCTAAGTTTGGAGTTTTCCACACTCCCCACCCTGCAGAAGCTATGATTTAGCTGATCGAGAAGGAGATGTGTGCACCATTTGCCATTAGAGCCACCTACCATGGAAGTCCCTAAACCACGTGAGGCAGTTATTCCCATCTCTGTACGAAGGATCACTTACGTGAGGTACTAAGTAGGCAAAGGGCTTAGCACAACGAGTAGCACAAAGTGAGAAATCCACAAGCATTACCTGTTGTTACTGTTACTCAAGAGGACACATTGTCAACAATAAGCGTTTAGATTCATGTTTAATAAACCTAATGATGCAATGCCATCGTTAACCCAATAGGAACTTTTCAACTCTGTATATGGATTTTCTCACCCATTCCAAGAGGTAAGTGGAAAATTAATCCACTTCTTCCCTCTTTCTGAAACCCAAACTTAGAAAGCATGGTATTCATATACTCTTTTTTTTTTTTTTTTTGGTATCCATTTGAATCTGGGCAGTTGAAAGGAGATTTTGATGTCAGGGGCAGGTTTATACCTGAAAAATGTGACTTTTCTAACTTAGAATTTAATAACAAACATTGTTTAAAATTCTCAACCTCTTCAGGGAGTTGGTAGGGAAATCGTGTTTAGATAGCCACTGCTTTCTAATTCTCAGAAGATATGAAAGAATTGATCTGACCTTATCTAGAAACCCGTCTTACTATGTGCAGTTATTATTTGCATATATGGAACAAGAAGAAGTGCTAAAGATGTGTTTTTATGCAAACTTGATTCTTCAGCTTTGGTCAGGAAGACAAGTGAAAGAATGATACTTTCCCAGTTCAGTCTTTTTCAATCACTTTTACCCATTTATTTCTTGCTGAAAAACAAATTTTAAAGCACAACTAATCTGTTCTTTCATATTTCTGAATGATCAGTTTTTAAAAATTGATTTTAGCAGGATGGTCATCATTTCTTAGGACAAATTCTCAACACAAATGTAAAGAATAAAATCCCATAAAGACATTAATCTTTTGTTCCTATTTTTTTCCTGTTCCATTGCAGAGCCAGAAAGACACATGAATGAAAAGCTTTGGAGTAGGGACTAATAAGTTGAAGATTTCTCTAGAATGCTTTCTCCCTTTAGTAAGCCCATGGAAACTAAGTGCAGATTCTGTTACCACAATATCTATGTGCAAAGTCCAAATTTTAGAACAGTTGTCAGGAAATTCCAAAGGTTCTACAGCCCAATTACGTGGGTGTTGTGGCCTGAATGCAATTTTTCTATCCCTCTTTCCCTTGTAAACTTATACTTTCAATGCAGTTCTGTTCATGTGGTAAAAACTGTGTCAGAATTTGCCCAGGGTATGTAATTTCGCCAAGTTCTCGTTGCTCCCAAGATCCTTAACTAGGCATTTCCTGACTTTTGATTTTTCATCCTTTAAACAATTTCGCATTAATGCATACCATACAGAATGTCAACTTGACAGAAGAGGAAGAAACTGAGGATTAAAGATATTTATAAGCACATGGCATCTACAGAAAACAGTTCAATAAAGCCAGGCTTGCTGTTTGTATAAACACACTTTTTAGGGCCGTCAGCTTGTCCTTTTAAGCATGATGAGAGAAAGAAAAAGACAAATCTTGATTTTGTGTCTTATATAAAAGCTGTGCTCGGCTTGCCTCATTTATCATTCAGCTACAAAATGGAAACTTGGCCTTGGTTCACTCACAACTCTAACTTCTCAAGAAAATGTGCACAGATTTGAACAGCTCCCACTTCTTAGGAGCAGTCAACATGAAACCCTAAGTTTTTAGAACTTGGAAAAAAATTTTTAACAGGATAAGGAAACAGTTCAATTTGGAGATTCAAACCCTTAAATACCGGGGATCTACGAGGGGATTGGGAATCAAGAGAGATCAGAGATTCCCATAAACCACAGTGAAAATAAAAGGAGTTCCAATGTGGTACAATGTGAAATTGATATTAACAGAGTTAATATTATAGTGATTTTAAGGAATACATTTTCTGTGCAAACGTAGGAAACTATGATTGCCATCTAATAGAGTGGGTTTTTTTTTCCTGTTTCTTAACTGAGTTCTGTTCCCACATTCTCACTCCCTGATCCTTTCTTGTATTCTCCCTTTCTCCCTCTCTCCCTATTTCAGTTTTCCAGGTGGGACAAAGTTGGCTAGAGACGGTGGTCACAGCCACATGTACATTCCACCCTCTTTTCTTGTCTAAATCATCCTATTTCAGAACCTCAGCTCTGTGGATTCACATTCTCTGGGCACGTGAGTTCCTCCTTGCTTCTGCCACACGGCCATCCAGCCTCTACATGTTCTTTGATAGGGCAGCTGGCAAAAAGAGGGGCCATCACCTCCTTGAATCATGGATCTGATCGTTTTTTAAGATTTTTTTTTTGAAAGAGTGTCAGAGAGAGAGGGAGAGGTCATCCAAAGCAGGCTCCAAGTGATCAGCACAGAGCCCGACACAGGGCTCGAACCCACAAACTGTGAGATCATGACCTGAGCCAAAGTCAGACATTAAACCAACTGAGCTGCTCCGATGCCCCACAAATCTGATCAGTTAGTCAGTCATTCAACAGTTATTTACTGCATGTAGCCTTGCACCTGGCATGTGGATTGCAGTCCCTGTGACGGATGGTGTTTTTTCCTACTTACCCTGACTCTTATGCTGCAGCCCCTTGCTCAGGGCCCTGACATGGTGAGCAGGTTCTCACAGATTTTACTGATCCTGGATGCCCAATCTTGTTCCCTTAGACTTAGGAAACTGTCAGAAGTTCTCAACTTCTCAGCCTTTCTTGGTCCCTTCTTTAGGACTTGACAGATACCCCTAAGGGAGAAGGAGCACCCAAATGGCAGGTTTACCTCTTTGCGGCTCTGTTTCCAGTTCCTTGACCTTAGAAGTGTTTACTCCTTTGTAAACTGTTTAATGCATTAAATCAGCTGTTTTTATATCCTGTCCAGCTTTTCATCAGGGGATGGGTGGTTCCAGTGATCTAGTCTGTCATTCTTGGAACCCTTTACCTATTAAGATTCGTTGCCACATTCTTCCTTTATGAGATTATATTTGACACCCATTCCTTCTAGGCAGAATTCATCATGTGAATTCATAGTCAGAATCCATCTCTGTGCCAGCAGACTCCTGGGCACATGCGTGATTTAGAGAGGGTGTTCATTTTATAATCACTTAATTTAAGCATCTCTTGCTCCTAATAGACAGTTCACCTGTGAAGGGTACCAATTATACCTACCCCATGTCTGTGTTCCCAGTGCCTGATGTTGACGCATATATAGCAAATGCTGAGTGAATGTTTATTGGTGGAAATAGATGACATTTCATGTAAATTTCATATGTCTATAAATTCCATGTCTCAAACAAAAATCACTTAACAGCTACCCTCCCACCACAAGAAGAAAAAAGAAGGAAGGAAATAAAAGAAAGGGGACAATTTATGTGTCTCTTGTAGCATATTTGAGACAGGGAAATATTAAAGAGCAAGTGTCTCCTTCGGTTTTGTCAGAGGAAAGATGGGGAGATTAGAAAAGAGATGTCCAGTAACCATCAAGGTTAGGAAGGGCTTGGAAAGGAAGAGGAAAATCCTTAAACACAGATTTGGGGGGATGATTTTCCAAGATGCTACTCTATTTGCATTGTTCAACCTCTACAGTGGGCCTCTGTCCCCCAAAGGACAGTCACAGGCTACTCAAGTATCTGCCTCTGACATTATGGATTTGTCCAGTGCCTGGCAGAATGGACATTCAAAAGGAGCTACCAATCTCAATATTTAGGTTTTCTGAGTGGATATTTGATTGACGAATTTGTAGAAATACTTAAGAGTACATAAAAAGTAAGTGTTCTTTTGGCATAAGGTGTGGCTGAGAAAGAATTAAGGAAATACGAGTTTTTCCTCTCAGTGGAAGTTCTTTTATAAGATAAAAAGTTGCCTGTTTACATACAATAGACTAATTATTACCCACAGTCTAAGCAGATGGAACTTGTGTGGCATTCTTAATTAATGAAATAATATGAAGAAGTTTATACCACAAAGAGAATGTTGCTGTGAAAAACCATTGCCAGATGTGATATTTTTGTTCTTCAGCTCTTAGATTATGAGGCAAGTAGAAACCATGAATAAGGGTAAAAGGATGAGAATTTGTCTTTAAAATAAAAATGGGAAAGTAGCAGAGGATTCATGCGAATTGTGCTCTTCCCTATTCTAAAAGATGTAAAGGAATGTAGATATATTATACTCATTGTTACCATTTCATTTTTGTCCCCTTTCTCATTTTCTGTCTCTATACTTCCCCATCCCATTCAAAGAAAATTGGCACATGGACAGTTTCCCCTCTGTTGTTTAAGGATGGCCCATTCTCAGAATAGCACTATCCCACAATAATGTTTCTAAATTCAAATTTTATAGTAAAAAAAAAAAGTGAACCTGCCATTCATCTGGAATCGGTAAGGTGTGACAGTCTCTGAAGTGACTCTTAAAATAATGAGGGCAGCAAGCTTAACCATCATTTATTCATTCAGCAAACTTATAGTGGTAAAAAAAGAATGAGGAGGTCTACAAGTACTATGAACTTTCACATACCAATCTTGTATTCTTCCCAACGAGCCTAAGAGGAAGGTAATACTACCTTCTTAGAACCAAGGAATTGAGTCTTCTGAGAAATGTAATAGCGGGGCAGCTGGGTGGCTCAGTTGGTTGAGCATCCGACTTCGGCTCAAGTCATGATCTCATAGTTTGTGGGTTGGAGCCCCGTGTTGGGCTCTGTGCAGACAGCTAGCTCAGAGCCTGGAGCCTGCTTCTGATTCTGTGTGTCCCTCTCTCTCTGCCCCTCCCCTGCTCACGATCCATCTCCCTCTGTCTCTCAAAAATAAATAAATGTTAAAAAAAATTAGAAAAAATAAATGTAATATCTTGTCCAAGCAAGAAATGAAAGAAGAGAACCAGAATACAAACTTCCAGAACCTCTTCTCTCTCCACTTGGTCATGCTGTTTTCAGTCCTAGGAACGGCATGGATGGGTCATGGTTCTGACACCTGAGAACTCCTCCAATGTAATGCAAAATAAAATAATGCCAAACCCTAAAGTACGGGCAAAGATGTGCCATGATGTTTCACCTTTTCCCGAAGTAATGTTAGGGAAATATCAGTAACCATGTATTTTTAAAGAACCCTTTCCCACCTTTCCCCTCCCTCCCTCTCTCTTGTATCCTGCTTTGGTATTGTCCTAACTACATATTTTGTTTTTCATTTGTGTGGTCTGGTAGCAGGCAGAGTAGGAGCACCTTTCTCTGGAGCAGAGGTGCTGAGCAGTTTATGGACAACTACGTGGCCAACAGATGAACCAAAGATGTGGACAGCAGCACTGGAATAGTGTGCAAGATGTTGTGTACACAGGCAGTTTTCTGGAGCGAAGGCCACACCTTTTGTTGCCATCCCCCGTAGACAAAGAGCCACTGCTCTAAAAAGTCGGGGACACTCGGAATTCGTAACAGCAGGAGAGAAGACTAAAGAACAAATAGAGAACATTATTCAGATTGTTTTCACAAGAGAAATGCCAAATGGTTCACTCATCTGCTTTTCTTTTCTAAAAATTTTTATTGAAAGTCCAGTTAGTTAACAGTGTAATATCAGTTTTAGGTGCACAGTGGGGTGACGCAACACTTCCAAACCTCACAAGTGTCCCCCTTCATCCCCATCACCTATTTCACACTCATCAGCTTTAATGTTTTTTAATGTCTATTTTTGAGAGAGTGCAAGCGGGGGAGGGGCAGAGAGAGAGGGGGACGGAGGATTCAAAGTGGGCTCTGCACTGATAGCAGAGAGCTCAATGTGGGGCTCCAACTCACGAAATGTGAGATGATGACCTGAGCCAAAGCCACACACTTAACCTACTGAGCCACCCAGGCGCCCCTACACTCATCTGCTTTTAAATCAAGAACAGGGATTTTAAAATTCTATATAATATCTACCAAAAATTAAGGTAATTTTTTCTAACTTATATGTGGACAACTTTTCCCCTGTCCCCAGCACTGTCCCAAGCATTTGACATGTATCCTCCCAAGAATTCAATGAAGTTAATATTATTATTTCCATTTTATTTAAGATACTTCATTAAAAAAATAGCTGTATATTACTACGGCATATAATGGAGAAAGACAGAAGAGGGGAAGCAAAACAGAAGTAGGAAGAAAAACAGAGCAAAGAACGGGTGATGGATGAAACGGTGAGGGAGAGAAATCTAATACAGAAGTACTGTAGGAAAAAAGAGAAGGCCTAACTATGTATAGACTGGTGTGACCATGGCTGTAAAAACACAATTCTATTTGCCAAAGCCACATGCACCAACAGATTAATCATTTTAGAAGGGAAAAGAATATATAAACGATTAGATTAAAAACACATATAAACACTGTCAAAATTTATTAGGAGCAGTGTTTGAATTTCAGCCTAATATTTGCAAGTACAGACATTTCTGAAATGTTCTCTTTTCTTCATTCGATGGCGAAAATCCTTATTCACACACTGTGGAAACAGACTGAGAAAATAGTCATTTCGTTGAATAAACATTCATCTCCCACCTGGTCTTTTGGACTTAATTAATGGCCCCTCATAGTTCACCCTGTACATTGGTGAAATCAAGCCAAGAAGTGTATGGAGTCCACAGGTGAATGCTAGACTATCCTTTCTTGCTTGTCCAGCCTACCATGAAATTCACCCAGGGCTGTCGTAATTGGAAAGTGAGTTATCTGTATTGTACTATAGAGCTCTCAGTGTGTTCCAAGTAGCCCTGTACAGTATGATGACAATAAACTTACTACTGTAGGAATTTAAACTGGATTCGTTCTGCTCTTTGAAAAAAATCGTAACCGGGAAATTTTATTATATTCAGAATTTATATGATGTTAAGCTTCACTCTTTTTTCTTTTATTATTTTCTAGTTGAAGTAGAGCTGACACACAATGTCACATTAGTTTCAGGTGGTCAGCATCAGGATCTCACAAGTCTATACGTACTGCTGTGTTCACCACAAGTATGGCTACTACAGTGAATGCATGTCGGAGAAAGAAGTTCATGTGACTTTCTAATGAGATTATAAAGAGCTTGCTGTGCAAGAGGAAATGGGTGACTTAGGCTCAGTGTCCAGCTTCTCATTTTATCTTTTTATCTTTAAAAATGTGGAGATAAGAGTGTATTTAAATATCAAGATTGACTTTATTTTTCTACCTTTATTCTCAGTGATCAGAGGGGCCCTCGTATGTATCTTTTTCGAGTGTTTTCTCTATTTTTAGTAGTTGTTACAGTTAAGCATCCCTTACCTCACTCTCATCTCCCGCATACATTGTCTACTCTACAAGACTGCAGGGCCGACAAATTGCACAACTTAGGAGATGAGGGCGGGAAGCTACCATTTAGGCCCTATATGAATTGTCTCACAGAACTAACTGATACATAAAAATTAATTTTGACTATGTGGCTATCAAAGATCGATGTTAAATACCTTCAACTGGCTCCAAATGACCAATTTCTTTTTTTAACTTAAGCATGGGGCACTTGGGTGGCTCAGTCGGTAGAGCATCTGACTTTGGCTCAGGTATGATCTCACAGTTGGTGGGTTCGAGCCCCACACCGGGCTCTGTGCTGACAGCTCAGAGCCTGGAGCCTACTTCAGATTCTGTCTCCCTCTCACTTTCTGCCCCCTCCCCCACTCATGCTCTGTCGCTCAAGAATAAATAAAAATGTTTAAATTTTTTTTTTAATTTAAGCATATACATTTCAAAGAAAGAAAGGAAACTTGCTTATTTACTGCTCTCTTTGTGTTCACTTATAAAAATACATACTCCCCACTTGCCTATTCCTTCTCATTGGACATAGACTGTTGTCACAATCAGCTCGTGAAGCTGTCAGCAAGTCCATGGAGACCACTTTATGATGTCAAAGTGAAGGCAAAATAACATTGATACAAATCCCATGGTTATTAACAAAACAAACAGAACTCATTTGAAATGACTTTTACAGTTGAGGTCCCCTCTCTGGACTCTTCCCCACTACTATGTTTCCATTTCAGAGTCACATCCCTGTTAATAATATCATGGGATTCTGAATTCAGATTGCATGTGCTTTGCTAAATCTTGGGAAGACTCGTGCTAGGGTTCCAATTTCCCTGGAGTATATTAGAAAACCACAAACGATTTAAAACTTTTTAAATATTGGTTAGACACATTGTACATTACAATGCTGTATTATTCCATCAGAGTTTAAAATAAAATAATCCCTGGAACTGAGGGTATTGAGTAAAACAGAATTCAGCTAAAGGTGTATCACTAAAATACTTGCAGTAAAGAACATTTGAATTAGGACTTCTCTAATTTTTACTCTTTCTCCAAGAAAGAACATTTATTAAGTGCTTACCCCATGCCAGACATTGGCTACATGTTAAATAGGGAGAAGAGAATAACGCAAGAAAGGACCAAGCATACCCGTGACACTCAAGTGTTTTATGGAGTTTAGGAGGAAGGGAAATACAAACACCCAATTCCAAGATTCCATGCCATGCCACAGGTATGCTCCATGATATTGGGAGCCCAATGCCTGAGGGAATGTCGTAATGAGTCTTGGAAGGTGGATATGAATTTGGCCATCAAGGAGGAAGAACATACTAGATGGTTGCTGCCTAGATCCATTTAAACACTCTTGTAATAATTGGAAAACTCTTTACCTCCCAAAATAGAAGGCAAAAAACCCTCTCCAATAGCCTCATTTGGTGCTAGACACTTGCCCATGACCTAGATTTCAGCAGTGAGAGGTGCCTATGGGAGACATTGATATGGAAATGAGCAATGGAAGTAGTGAGAGTGTGGGATTTGTCTTCTGGAGACCAATGTAGAGTTTTGGTGTGAACTATGCAGGAGTTGGCGGAGCTGTGATGTGGGTGTCTCTTGGAGAGTAGAGCGATGGGATATTGTTTTTGGCTTCAGAGTAAGTAAGCTGGCCCCTGGCTTTTCTGAAGATTCTGTTAAGTTTTCCCCATAACCACTCAATAGATTGTGTGAGTGACTAATATCCTGTAACAAATGTATTTTTTGGTAGAGCAGTTATGGTATGGACTCAAGGATCTTGAATGATAGAAATATGTAGGTATTTATGGTCCAGACAAGGCAGAGGGAGGATGATGTTCCAAGAAAAAAAGGAGTTAAAAAAAAGTCGATCAAATTTGGTATATGAGAAGGATTGTTTCAATTGGATATTGGTGGTAAGGCTGGAGTAAGGAGAGATATAACATGAAATTAAAGGAAGTTAATATCAGACTTTGGGGAAATTAGGATATAGTTCTGATTAATCTTGACTTTCCCTCATAGGAAATGGGGAATCTCTAGAAGATTTAACTGGAAAGCTGACAAAAATATTTTGATGTCTGTATTTTCAAGCGAGAATGCTGGTGGCAGGGGAGGAGGCAGAAGTGAAGAATCGTTCATGATGGGACAACCAGTTTGGAAGTTGATAGCATAGTTCTTGTGAAAGATAACGAGGCCCTAATGTGATAGTTACAGTTGAAGAATAGAATGGGGGTGGAGCAGTTAAATCTTTAGGGGGACAGTCAGTGGAACTTTATGACACTGAAAGTGATGGATAATGAGGGAAATAAGGTAACTCAAGTTTTCTAATTTAAGATACTAGGTGGATGGTAATGAAATTTATTGAGATGCAAACACAGTAGAACCAGCAAGCCCTGGAATGAATTTGATTTTACATACAGTGAATTTTTTAAGTGCTTGAAAGAGAAACACAGTTGGGAGATCTTTAGAGTGCTTAATGTAGCTAAAACTTGGAATCAGTAGTAATTGCGTGGTAGTTGGAGTCATGGACTTGGATAAGCAAGAGAGAGTGATCGGGGACAAAGGAGCAATGATCCGAGTAGGGGGCTGGTGAGGTGTCATCTGAAGGGGCAGAAAGAAACAAGTAAAGGAGACAGAAAAA
Organism: Suricata suricatta; assembly: GCF_006229205.1. Classification (NCBI taxonomy): domain Eukaryota; kingdom Metazoa; phylum Chordata; class Mammalia; order Carnivora; family Herpestidae; genus Suricata; species Suricata suricatta. The sequence goes on along the minus strand of NC_043717.1, from coordinate 7,031,230 downwards.
TTGGGGAAGGCTCATCAGCAAAGTAGAAAGAAAACCAGAAGAGATGCTCACACAGGCTTGAGTCTTTTACTTGTTCAAAATCAACCACTTTATTTTGTCTCACAGTAACATGAAGACTGTATTATCTTATAAAATATTTTCTTTTCACTGGAATATTCCACATAGCATACATTGGAATATCAGGTTGGTAATTGGTGTTAACTTTGCCTTTGGACTGCAAGGAACCGAACCTCTTTAATTTGTTTTGTTTTGTTTTGTTTCCGAGCCTCTTTAATTTACCTTAAGCATTGCAGGGCAGGCAGCCGGGTGGGTACTGACAAGGTACAAATTAACTGGACTGAAAAAAGGAGTGGAAAATGATCTAGAATTGAGGCAACTCTAGGACCCAGTGCCCACCTCCCCCCCCACGTACAAACACACACACACACACCCACACACACACATACATACACACACATACCCTACATGGTCCTTACGGAATCTCACCCTTACTCTGGATTTCTATTCCTTCCACTACTCATTGACCACCCGTGTACCAAATTCAGGGGCAGAGGGATAGTCGTCTTTTATCACGGACATTGTTTAGAATCACAAGTGCACTGTAATAATGAAAATGAGACCGCCTTTTAGCTCCTTTTATTATTCTTTTTAGATTATCTATATATACTGTACCCCCTTTTATCTGCATCCAGCATGGACTACTCCCTTGAAGCCACTATGACTGGTTCATCCTTTTTCTCCACCTTACCAGTCTTCTCCTTACCTCATCGCTTCAGCTTACTTATGATATGTATATCCCCCTAATCACAGCTTCTATGCTCATTGCCAGCGTTGCCAAGTATGATAACCCAGGTTCTGCACTACACAACTCTGGGGGTCCTACCTCTGGTCCTTCTTCTACCTCACTGTCTTTTAGCATAGGCTTTCGATCATTCTTAAAGAAGAGCAGGAAGAAAAATCCAACACTTCTTTTTGCATTTCATAAATTTCTAGGGGACAGGTATCTGATTGGTTTGACTCTCTTTTCATGGGAGGCCACCTGGGAGGATTAACTTGGTTGAATCATGGTCCCATCTTGGATCCAGTAGGTGATCACTCTGCTCTGCTGGGTCTTAGACCAATTCCCTTGAGGCAAAAGGTTGCACTTAGAAACAAGAAAGTTAGATATATAGGCACTTCACTGGCATACCTAGTGGAGGATTTTTGTGTTACCTAGTTTTTTATTTGCAATATGGATTTCCTACCAAGAGAATTTTTATACAGGGCCTCCTCTGCAGAAAACAGGCAGTTTCCATTTCCACTTGCAGATGTCTAAACAGTTAAACCCACAAACAATTCTTTATGATAAACAATAGCAGATGATCTGAACAGTTTCTTATGTGGGTACTACCCTCAACTATTTTCAGAAAAGCAACCAAACCAACATTATACTGATAGTCCAGACACCTGAGTTCAAGCTCTCACCAGATGAATTAAATAACATTCAAGTTCACATGATTTGAAACATTTAGCACATGTACTGAAACCTTTCTTTACATCACTTGATTGAAGTTAGCGATCATAATTTCTAACCAGGAAATTTTAATCACAGTCTTTCGAGTGAATAGCCTAAAAAGACCAGAGGTAGCTTACTTCCTATTTTTAGATTTTTAGCTCTTGAGGACATTGATTCCTCATCTGTGATTTTTGAATACTCAGTTTCCCAGACTTTCCCACTGGCACATATTTCTTCATTTTGGAGAATGCCAGGAGAGGAAAACATTCTCTATTCCTTTAATGTGCTGTTACCATTTTGTCCCATCTTACCTGAAACCATCTCTACACTCTCCCTCTGACCCCTGGATTCAACAAGGAAGGGGACCCTTTCCCCATCTGCTGATGTAAGAAGTTGCCACCAATATCACATCCCATGTCCCTTCATCCTACATTTATTGGCGTCTCTCCTGGTAGGTTGTACAAAGAATCCCAGGCAGAATTACCCTGATCGCTATAGGTTTGTAATGGTAACCAACAGCACTTAGGTCACTTTTTAGCAGCTTTCGGTACAAACCAAAGAATGGGGAAAGTACAGGACCACTACAGGTCGAGGTTGACAGAAGTGGACAATAGTGGACAAACTGGATGCTTCCAGGAGAGCCAAAGAAATAACTGACTCTGGGATCCAAATTGGAAAGGACAGTTTATGAATTTATTTATTCCTTTATCTGATTATAATGTGCCCATTTCTTGCCAGGGCCCAGTGACTCTTCTACCCCCAGATTTTTGCATTTTTTTAAAGGAAGGATTTAAGAAAGGAAAGAACAGCCTTCAAGCCCGACTGACTCTGTGCTTTCCCAGACTCTCTATCCTCTAGCCCTAAGATGGTCTTGCGGTCTTTGGCTTCTGACACTCCAGTCTCTGAAATGCATTTGATTCTCCTATTTTCTGTTCCCATGCCTTATTCTGCTTCGGCCTAGGTGGAACCTTCTTTCCCATATTTATATTAAAACAAGCATGCCACTCAATAAAGAAGAAAAACATCAGTTACAGTAGAAACCAGTTGGGCAGGAACAGAGTGGCTAAGAGAAAGGAAGAAGGAAAAGAAAAGAGGGGATGAAGACGGAAACAAAAAGAAAAAAAATTTGAAAAGCTTGACACACAGGAAATTAGAGGAATTAATTATGGCTGAAGAGCTGTGGGGAGAGGTCATTAGGAAGTCTTTACAATTTTAAAAATGATGGCATCCAATTCTAGAGGGGTGAAAAGGGCATTAAGCATTGCTGGAGGCAGTATGAAGTTGTATGACTTTTTTGGCAAGAATCTGGAGTTTGGCAAGAGCCTAGAAAATGTTTATACTGTTTGGCTCAGTATTATACTTAAGGGAATGTATCCTTAAAAAAATTTCTGAATTTTGAAGAAAGAACTTTATGAGGAACATTTCTTCTCTGTAATGTTTGCATAAGTAAACAACTGGTGACAACCAGCATGCCTAACAATAGATACATGATTAAATCTTTTTCACCATTAAGTAATGCCTGTCACTTGGTAGCCAATGAAAAAGGCGATTTTTAAAGACCATGTAATATAGAAAATGCTTATATTGTTGCAGAAGAAGCTACAAAAAGGCTGTATGATCACATTTATGTTTACAAATGAAGCAAAACTGTATGATAAACATTGGGAAACACATCAGTATATTAATCATGGTTATGTCTCAGGAGTGAGACTACAGGGTGATTATGTGGGTTTTTTTCTTTTTAACAAAGAAGTTTTTAAATGGTTTTGTTGACACGTGATAAAAATCACCCCTGTTTGGTATGTAGTATAATGAACTGTGGTATTGTATGTAATCATTTGTCACCACCCCAATCAAAAAGTTTTCCAACACTCTTTCAGGATGAATCCCTTCTCCTCACACCTGTCCCCAGACAACAGATCTGTCATTAAAATTTTGCCTTTTCTAGAATTTCACATAAATGATGTCATATAGCATATGAGAGTATAGGTTTTGAGCTTTAATCTACCTTATTTTTTTTAAACAGTTTATTGACTTTAATCTACTTTAAAGAGTTTCTTCAATGAGCACCTTGAAACATGATTTGAACCTAAAACAGATTTCAAGTGTTTTCTAGTTGGCTAAAATCAGTCCAAAGTAAACATGTTCCCTCTCTGTGGGAATAGCTGTTAACTGTTCATTTCTTTCATGTCTTAGTACATAGGCTACAAATTCTATAACAGTTTTAGAAAATGTAGTGCTGTTGGATATCCTGAATTGCTCTTGACTTGCATGAGAATGCATTTGTACTTATAGTTCAGCATGAGATACACTGTTTTGCTGACAGATATCAATTATTATGTTACAGAAACAGTCCTATATTTCTGGATTCTAGGATTTTTAAAAATTGGAAACAAGTGTTGAATTTAATGCAATACTCCGTTAACATCTATTTGAAACTGTTTTTCCCTTTTGGCATAGTCAAATGTTTAGTCAAAATAATACAATTCCTAGTAGTAAATCTTAGATAAATTCCAAGTTTTAAGGTATGTCCCTTTAATAATATATAGCAGTTGTTTACTCTTTTAATTTACTTTTATTCAATGTTGATTTTTGCCAATGGAATTAAGAATAGTTAAGGCTATAATTTTCTCTATAATCTGTTCTTGTCAACCTTTTAATCAGCCTTATGTTTCCATATTTCTTATGGCCTGAAATGTTTCTAGAACATCAGTATTCTGTCTCTTGAAGATTTGATAGAACTCATTTGTAGATGTGATGGAACTTTGGGAAGATAATTCCTGATAACCATAAAAGAAATTTTAAGTCTTTGTTATAACCAGAACTGTTTTTTCTTAATCAGTTTGGTAATTTATACTTTGCTAGAAATAACCCACTTATTATGATTTTAAATATGTTAGCATATAATTATATTAATATTTTAATATTTAAAAATATCTCTGTGGCTATTATGTATTTCCTTTCTCATTTTCACATTTTCATGTTTGTATTTCTTAATTTTTCAATTTCTCAAGTATTTGGTTTTAGAATTGCTTTCTTCTATTTCCTTTCCCTGACTTTTCTTATAATCTTGTTTACTTCTGTTTTGAAAGTTTTTATATAAATACCAGTTAGTTAACATACAGTGTAATATTAGTTTCAGTGCAATATGGCAATTCAACACTTCCATACATCACCTGGTGCTCATCACAAGTGCCCTCCTTAATTCCCATCACCCCACCCACCTCCCTTCTTGTTTGCTTCTCAGTTGAGTTAGCTTATTTATTTCCGTTGTCTTCTTTTATTAAAATCAATAAAATCTGTGAAGTTATCATTGGGTATAATTTTGACCCAGCCTATATATCATGTATATTGTAATTAGCTTTAATTATAGAGATTATTTCCATTATAAATGTGTACAAATTCAGATCAATGCTTTAAAATTTCCAATTTGTTGAATTTAGTGTGTACTTAACTAAAATTTTGTTACAGATTTCTAGTTTGTTGCATTGTAGCCAGGAAAATTTCCACTTTGGGGAAATCTAAAAACAGAGGCTTTTTCTGTGGCCAATATTTATAAACATTCATGAATGTAGATACACATTCTTTATAGAGGGCAAAGTTCTCTATGTAACTATTAGGTAATTTTAGTAATTAAATTTTTCTGATTATCTATGTTCTTATTTGTTTTTGTCTATTTAATATTTCAAAATTGCTTTATAATCTTACATTAAAACATGCTCCTTTTTTTTTGGATGGAAAATATTTTTATTTTTATTTATTTATTTTTTTCCATAATATTTTATTGTCAAATTGAAACATGCTCCTTTTAAACTTTCCTTTTAATTTTTGCAACATCTACATGTACTTTTAAATATTGTAGTCACTCACCACATGTGGCTTTTTAAATTTAAATTTTAATTAATTGAAATTAATAATTCAGTCTATCTGCTACTCTAACTGTATTTCAAGAGCTCAATAGCTACAGTTGGCTAGTGTCTACCATATTGACCACACAAGTATAGATTGTTTCCATTGTTATGGAAAGTTCTATTAGCACTGATCTACACTATTATATTTTATTGTGGATTATACTTTTGATCAGTATATTATTACTTTTTTTCTGAATTTAATGCTTTCCATTTTTTCTTTTGATTGCTTGATACATATTTGCTATCTTTTATTTTTAATATTTCTACATCATCTTATATATCAGGTCTCTTTTAAATAGTATACAGTTCTATTACTTAAATACTTTAAATGAGCCTAACAAATTTATGTTAATTTTTATACTTTTATGTTTGATCTTCTGACATCTTGATTTATGCTTTAAAAAAATTTTTTGTTGTCCCTGTCCGTTTCCATCTTTTTCTTAATTCAATTTTTATTTAAATTCTAGTTAGTTAACATATGTGGTAAAGTTGGTTTTAGGTGTAGAATTTAGTGATTCACCAATTACATATTAACACCCAGTGCTCATCCCAACAAGTGCCCTCCTTAATACCCATCACTCATTTAGCCCATCCCCCCCACCTCTTTTCCGGCTACTCTCAGTTTGTTCTGTGTATTTAAGAGTCTCTTATGGTTTGCTCCTCTTTCTTTTCTTCCTTTCCCTATGATCATCTGTTTTGCTTCTTAAATCCCTCATAGGAGTGAAATCCATCTTTTGATGCATATGTAGAATATTGGGTAAGACCATTAGCTCAGGCATACACCTATCTGAGCTTGGATCCATTTCAACATTTCAAGAACCAATAGCTCTTAAATTATTTGTACCTAAATGTCCTCATTTATAAAATTTGTAAAGTTGGTATAAAAATAGTACCCATTTCACAGTGTTAAGAGGGCTATAGAAATAAATACCTTGAACATGCCTGGTACACAGTATGCATTCAGAACTATTATTAGTTAATTCCTGGGCTCTTTTCCTCTAGAAACCCTGAATATATTTTCATTGTAAGAGCTAGCATGAAATTTAAAAATACAGCCTATAGATCTCTAATTGTCGATTTCATAAAGGAAATACAATTATCTGAATCCCACATATGATGAGGTCATTAGCCTGTTTTTATTTCTCCCTCCTCTTTGTATACACACTTCATGATTTTTGTCGGAAGTATCTGAGATTGTAGAGATACGTTATTTCATAGTGAAACAGTTTTAACTCATGTATGCTTGTTTTCAAGAATGATCAATTATTTTTGCAAGTGTAGAAGTATTTGACTCACCGTGCATCTAAGTGTTTTCAGTGTTTACCAACAGATCTTTTAAACCTTTCTTATATAGTTTTGAGTTTCTATATTTCTAGCTTTTAGCCAAACAGTATCACACTGTGTACATTTTGAATCTGCCTTTATTTCCTTACTATCTTTGAAAAGGAGAAAGGTCCATTCCAAGAGTAAACAGTAATTAGAGTTCAGTTGATAGGCCAAATCATGTAAAATATAAATGTCCAGCGCTCTGCATTTATTCACATGGGTTAGACCATATAGTCATCTATGTTTGGGTGGTATCCATTTGGCCTTTTCACCATGGGTGTGTCACTCTGTACCTGCTTTTCTTGGAAGCTGAGATGTACCTCTTCCCTCTGCTAGGGTGAACCGTATCATCATATATGACTTCAATTACTGCGTGAACCTGGACAACTCCGAAGTCTGCAGGTTCTCTTCTGAACTCTCTACCTCTTTCTAGTACAATGACTCCTGGTTTTAATATGTTATTTCCACAGGTCTGTTATCCATAAGACATGCATTTCTTCATCTATAAAAAATGGGATTAGATTAAATGATCTCAAAGGTTTATTCCAGGAATAGAAGTCTATGATCTATGCTATTCATTTATTATTTCATCAAGAGTGCTCCTTAAAATTCTTTTAAACTCCTCCCTCTGAATTTGTTCTTCCTTCAATCGGTTCAAATCGAACCATGCTTTTAAAGGAGCATACGGCCTTTGTAAAACACCTACAATTAGGGCGCCTGGGTGGCTCAGTCGGTTAAGCGTCCGGCTTCGGCTCAGGTCATGATCTCACGGTTTGTGGGTTCGGGCCCCACATCGGGCTCTGTGCTGACAGCTAGCTCAGAGCTTGGAGCCTGCTTCAGATTCTGTGTCTCCCTCTGTCTCTGACCCTCCCCTGCTCGCACTGCCTCTCTTGGTCTCTCAAAAATAAATAAATAAATAAAACATTTAAAAAGAAAAACTTGTAAAACACCTACAAACTTTGACCCTCTCAAACCCACCCCGCTACAATTATGGGCCCCAGTATCCAGAGGGAGCGTATTCCCCACCCCTGTTCTGAGCATTAACCTGCTCACCAGTTCCCTTTTTTACTCGTCCACACATGCTCTCAACTCTCCAAGTCACTTGATAACTTACATCTGGTTGCTGCTGAAAAAATGGAGTTTTAAGAGCCGGTACCAAGGATATGAGGGATCAGCTCAAGGGATGGTGGCTTTCCCTCTGTTTCTGTTTTCTCTGCTTCTTGAAGATTTTCAGTAGCTCCTGACCATCTATCACTGCCTTATTTCTTCCTTGGCCAGTACTCACTTTACTCAGTGTAAACCACACCCTTTACCACAGGAGTATTGGCCTACTTTTAGTGCAATAGATGTGGCACATGCCACATTCCTGGAAACACCCAGGAGAGAAGAGGAAACCTTTCTGAGGTTCAGGGTCACTTCCATCAAAGGATGAATCCCTTTGGACCATGATCTCCAGTGATGGGTTTTGGTTCCAGTTTACTTGGCTAGTCAGAATACCTCTCTTGCTTGCATGCACTCTCTCTCTCTCTCATATTAGTTTTTGTCTCTAATCTGTACCAGAAAAATTTCAGATCTGTGTCCTTAAACTGCTACTACTGTTACTGCTGCCGCCATTACTATTGTTAGGGCTCCTATTACTGCCACGGCCACAGCTGTCATTCTTGTAGCTCTTACTCTGTGACATGAAATGGGCAAAACCCTTTCCATATGTTATCTCAATCTTTACAATAGCCTTTTTGGATAATTTTTATTATTAGCCCTACTCAAGAGAAGAAGAACCAGTCTCAGGGAATCTAAGTAAATATCCCAGTGTATCTGAGCTTGTGATTTTAAAACGAGGTCTAGTTGATCACAAAGCCCACGCTCTTAACCACCACGAAGCCCCAAGCTGGAAAGTTTCTGCCCATGAGCTGACACCCTCCCATTCTGGAGTACTGGCAAATGTTGTGAATAGACTCCCACCTTCTTTCTGCTAAACCCAGATAGGATCTCAGAATCCTTCAGTCAAGACCAAGGCAGCCACTGGGGAAATCCATCAGACCTGGCATATGAGCTGAATCTCAGTAAAGCCTGTTCATGTACGAAAACAGTCAAAACGGTCACCCCCGTCCCCCTGCTTTCAATTCCACAGTTCTCCTCTGGAAGTGAGCTAAATTCAAAGCACAGTCACTTAGGAGACACAATAATATGGATCCAGAGGCAGAGATTGAGGCTTTTGGCACAAGATACTCCTGTCCCTTTTCATGAATGACACATGTTGATGACTGCTCCGTATCCTTGAACACTGAACATTATATTATGTAGTCAAAAGTAACCCAAATATTTGGTAATATGTTCTTCCTTAATTATTTTGAAGTAGGTTCCACACCCAATGTGGAAGCCCAATGCGGGGCTTGAACTCATGACCCTCAGATCAAGACATGAGCTGAAATCAAGAAGTCAGATGCTTAACCGACCAAGCCACCCAGGCATCCCCTTCCTTAATATTTCTAAAGTGCGGGCAGCCCTGTACTTCCCATACCATTGACCACATGATCATTCCTCACTGAAATCCATTTGTGTTACTTAGAAAATGAGATTTATGGTACTTAGAACCTTCTGTAGCTAGAGAGCTTTCGAATTATGAAATGTACATGTATGCAAATCACCCAGAAGTCCAAGATAATTATAATAGACACAATGAAGCCAAGTGAAAGTAAAAATGCATATCATTACGACATCCCCTTAGAAAACCGTCCATTTAGATTTTGTGTTGGCGTAAAATGTGTCAATTCAAGAAGAGGAGATTTCTTCCTGTTATTACAAAGCATTGCCAAGAAGAAAAGATCAGTTATTCTCCAGACACATTTAGTTGAGCCTTCTTCCCACGTGCTAAATGCTTATGTTTATGTGAGGTATACATCTGTACAATAGAGCAATTGTTTCATCTTTCCCAAACTAATAGAGATGCTAGAAACATCTGGTAGTTGATAGTTAATTCATTTTTTCATTGCACCTTTTCATAGGAAGCAGGGAGCGCAATTCAATATATCCCCTGAGAGAGTCTTGCATTTATGACAGGTGTATATTTCTTAACAAGTCGTTGTTTGACACCATTGCTTCTCCTAAGTCCAGCTGGAAGTGCATTCATCTGGCAAAAAGGAGAGGGGAGGAAAAGTGAAATTTGAAAGGAAGTTGGAGTGTCAGTGGAAGTTTGGTTGTCACAAGCATCCAGTTCACTCCAGTAATATTCGTTCTGCTTCTTTTGCACAATTTCCTGCAACTGCCTTTTACAAGTCTGTCACAATGATGACTTTTTCTGTGTTGAATGTTATTTAGGTGCATACTACTAATTTATCTGAGATGGCAAAATGAGGTTTCTTTTCAGCGTGGAACTAGGAATTGATTCAATGTAAGGCTTGACCACCCGCCCCCTTCCCAGCACAGCATCTCAGCTCCATCTGAGGCTCAGAAAGTACCGAAGGATATAGGATGAGTCATTACATCCTGAATTTCCTGACCCTTGCTTAGTATAACTCTTTGATCTCTAAAGACTTTTTTAGCTCCTTGTGACCTCACTGAGATTATCTCTATCCTTCCTAGCAGTTATGATTAGGTAAGGTTATTTTTACTGAAAACATCTCAGGGCTTGAAGTGGGAGGGTGAGGGTGCTGCATTCTTGGTGGAGGGCCCAGTGTTTGGAATTCTTGCCTTGATGTGACATAATGAATCTTAATTAGCCTGCCCTTGGGCCATGGCACAGCAAGCCCAGCTGGCTAAGCCTGAAGGACTGGTGCTGCTTGGGGAGAGGTTTAGAAGTAGCTCAAAGAAATGACATTAGTAGGCAGAGAGTGAGTGTACGGCTACCCTGATGGCCAAGAACGTGGCATCTATACTACTGGCTCAGTGGCTATCTCACTTGAAGATTTAGTTTATGTTTACTTAAAAAGAATCAATGCTCATGGTATTTATGTCACTCTCACTTATCTCAGACTTCTCAGACTCCTAGGCACTGTTGACAATCCAGCATTGTAGTTGGCTTGAACTCTTTCCTACACACACACACACACCGAATGAAGAAAAGCTCTTCAGTTAATAAAAACATTTGATGGGTCTCCTTTTAACGTTCAATGTTCCGCAAAATATGATGCTTGCCTACTGGCTCAGTGATCTCATTTTATTTCAGTGACAGGGGCTTGGCATATGGACCCTTCCTAATTTGTTTTTCAAGATAAAAATAAAAATATATAGAAAATTATAGAATACAGTCCAGCACTACCCAACTCCTTTCATCCATTTCTCTTAGGAGTTGTCTAGTGATGAGTTTGTGAGTATATTCCCACTGCACTCATGAGGTCACTGGCGCAAAGACGGACTTAATAATTTGACTACGGTCAATCAATGTTAATGAACAAAGAAGGGCTATGCCTCCATGTTAAATTGCCCAGCTAGTCCTAGCACTCAGCACACTAATAAATTATTTTGATTTCCTTAAAGCATCTGTCGTAAAGTGACAGAGCTAATCCAAATATAAGCAATTGGATTTAGACAGGACCAGGAAGTGGTAGGGTGGCTGATTGAACTCAGATGACCTCAGTGTCCAGGCATCTCTATCCCCTCAAAGCCTTCTCCTGCTGATAAGTCTAGGAAGGATCTTGCTCAGTTCATGCTCTTCCATTAGCTGCCATGCCCTCCCTTATCCTTACTGTCCCTTAGTGGCTATAAAGAAATATGCTTTCCTGAGATATCCACTTGGAAATGGCTTTAATAATTGCCATTTGTGCCTCCAGTCAGTCTCCTTTTCTTTGTCAGTAGGGGTGGTCTGATGGCCTCAAGAATGCCACAAATGTGAGGAATGTGGACAAGTCTGGGGCTCTGATTTCAAGGCAATTTCACCTGAACTCCCCTCCTCCCCTTCCTTTGTGACTGCAGCAAAGAGAACTTTAGTAATTAGGTTAATCTCTTTAGGAAAAATTTCTTGATTCAAGTTGTGTGTCAGCACTGGAATAATCACTACAGAAAGGTATTCTGATTCATCTTGGCCACGCTGTCTTAAAAGTTTTCTTTGTCTTAGAAACCAGTGTAATAGTTTTTGGAATGACCTAACGAGTGTTATATTTCTTCCATAGCAGGAAAGAGAGAAATTTCTTTTCCCAAGTATGGTCTTCTATTCCTCTTTTCTTTAAGTCCCAAGAGTGGTATCTAATCTTTGAGAACATTATGCTTTGCATATGGTAAAGATTGTTAAAACCATTGGGGAAATTTACCAGGAAATTGGCGCATTTTTTCTTTCTTCCTTTTCTTCATAGAACTAACAATGGTCCTAACACTCTGTTTTCTGTGATCTAAGACTCACAGTAACAGGATGAGCTTTAAGGATTCCACAGAAATCTGTACAAACTGGCTTTGCCCATTTCTGCTTGGCCACATGATTGACAGTGGAGCCTTTGTCTGAGGGAGACACACCACCACCACCCAGACAGTCCATTAAGACTGAGATTGCTGCCTACTACTTGCAGAGTTTCTGATTCATTGTGTCTGGAGTGAGTCCCAAGAATTTGCCTCGGTAACAAGTTCTCTGGTGATCCTAATGTTGCTGGTCCCTGGAGCACTGTTTTTGAGAACCCTTGGAGGTATATGAGCGTATATACCAAATGCCTCATAGCCAATATCTGAAACTACTCTTCCTTCTGCTACGTAACTTGTGCACTTGCTATGTTGGAAGAGCTGGAACAGCCTATTCTACTGCCAGGAACTTGCTAATTCTGTTATTATCCTGTTAGGTTACTTGCACAACGCACCGATAATCTGTTTGAAAAATAGGACCCTAGCTTCTTAAGGGATACTCAAGATACCATTATTTTTGTTGTTTTTTGTTCCAATCCTTGTCTTGGAATTGTTGTCTTGGGAGAAAATTGACTACAAAAGCCACCGGGAAAGTAAGGTCTTAGTATGATACTCAGTTTAACACCTCCTGGAGAAGGACTTGTTTTTCCTATGTCACATGGCCTAAAAGGTTAGTTAACCAGGACAAGCCTTGATGTGTCTGGATGGAGCTAATGAGTAGCTGAACAGTTACCCCTAAGTGCGGAGTAATCCTCATCGCCATATGATATAACATGGAAAGCAATCAACAGTTTCAGAAACTGACATCACCAGGCCTATTGTTTTCATTTGACTTAACTGATGGTTCCTACATGCCTTCAAGGGAGAGCTGGACTAATTAGGAGAGGAGGGAGAAACCACCTGGCAAGGAGGCAAAATTCTAATTACATAAGCAAGCCCAGCCATAGTTTCTCAGTTACAGCATGTGGAGATGGGTGAGAATACAGGGCAGTAAGAAGCCAGGGCCCCAAAGATTAGAGACAGATACTGCTGCCAAGGGACTTAATGACAAGTTCCAACAGTGTCACAGATGCTTTGTGAAAGGAACAACCAGATTATAATAAACAAACTGTTATAAATGAAGTTAATGATTGTGTCTTTTTCTTCTAAGTGACCTCTTGAGAGAGGCAATGCTGTGTGCATGTGTGTGTGTGTGTGTGTGTGTGTGTGTGTGTGTGTGTGTGAGTGTGTATGCCATTCCTGACAACTTAGTGATGAATCTGTATTCTCTAAATGCAAAAGTATATTTGGTGCAATTGTAAATCGGATTGATTCCTTAATTTCTCTTTCGGCTGCTTCATTATTAGTATATGAAAATTCCAAGGATGTGAAAGACCTGTACTCTGAAAACTATAAAATGCTGATGAAAGAAATTGAAGAAGACACAAAGAAATGGAAAGACATTCCATGCTCATGGATTGGAAGAACAAATATGGTTAAAATTTTATACTACTCAAAGCAATCTAAACATTCATTGTAATCCCTATCAAAATTCCAACAGCTAGCTCAGAGCCTGGAGCTGCTTCAGATTCTGTGTCTCCCTCTATCTCTGCCCCTCCCCCTCTCATGCTCTGTCTCTCTCTGTATCAAAAATAAATAAAACATTAAAAAAAAATTCCAACAGCATTTTCCACAGAGCTAGAACAAACAATCCTAAAATTTGTATGGAACCACAAAAGACCTCAAATACCCAAGGCAACATTGAGAAAGAAAAGCAAAGCTGGAGGCATCACAATTCCAGATTTCAAGTTATATTACAAAGCAGTACCAATCCAAACACTGTGGCACTGACTCAAAAGATCAGTAGAATGGAATAGAAAACCCAGAAATGAAGCCACAATTATATGGTCAACTCATCTTCAAGAAAGCAGGAAAGAATATCCAATGGGAAAAAGAATGTCTCTTCAACAAATGGTGCTGGGAAAACTGGACCGCTTTCTTACCCCGAACACAAAAATAAATTCAAAATGAATGAAAGACCTAAATGTGAGACCTGAAACCATAAAAATCCTAGAGGAGAACACAGGCAGTAACCACTTTGACATTGGTCATAGCAACTTTTTTCTAGATATGGCTCCTGAGGCAAAGGAAACAAAAGCAACAACAAACTATTGGGCCTTCATCAAAATAAAAAACTTCTTCACAGTGAAGGTAACAACTAACAAAACTAAAAGGCAACCTACGGGATGGGAAAAGATATTTGCCAATGACCTATCTGATAAAGGGTTAGTATCCAAAATATATCAAGAACTTATAAAACTCAACACCTGAAAAATGAACAATCCAATTTAAAAAATGGGCAGAAGGCATGAGTAGACATTTTTCCAAAGAAGACATCCAGCTGGTCAACAGATACATGTAAAGATGCCCAACATCACTGATCATCAGTGAAGTACAAGTCAAAACTACAATGAAGTGTCATCTCGCACTTGTCAAAATGGCTAAAATCAACAACACAGGAAACAACAGGTGTTGGCGAGGTTGTGGAGAAAGGGGAACCCTTTTGCACTGTTGCTGAGAATGAATGCAAACTGGTGCAGCCACTGTAGAAAACAGTATGGAGGTTCCTCAAAATTCAAAAATAGAACTGCTCTATGATCCAGCAATTGTTCTACTAAGTATATACCCAGAAAATACAAAAATACTAATTCCAAGGGATACATGTACCCTGATGCATTATCTAGAATAGCCAAACTATGGAAACAGCCCAAGTATTCATTAACTAATGAATGGATAAAGAAGATGTGGAATGAATACACACACACACACACACACACACACACACACACTATACAATGTAATATATATATATATATATATATATATACACAATGGAATATTACTGAGCCACAAAAAAGAATGAAATCTTCCCATTTGCAATGACATGGACAGAGCTAGAGAGTATTATGCTAAGCGAAATAAGTCAACCAGAAAAAGACAAGTACCATACAATTTCACACATATGGAATTTAAGAAACAAAACAAATGAGCAAAGGGGGAGAAAAGAGAGAGAGGTAAACCAAGAAACAGACTCTTAACTGTAGAGAGCAAACTGATGGTTACCAGAGGGGAGGCAGGGGGGGATGGGTGAAAGAGGTGATGGGGATTAAGGAGAACACTTGTGATGAGCACTGGGTATTGTACGGAGATGTTGAATCACTATGTTGTGAACCTGAAATTAATATTACAAAACATGTTAACTAGTTGGAATTTAACAAAAACTTAAAAACATGCCAATGTGTAAAGCTTTCTATAATTTTAAGCAAAAATTTGTTTCTGATATTTAATGGCAGGAAGTGGTACAATGCTACCAAGTGAGAACAGTAAGCTAATGAATTACTTATTGATGGCTACACTTCCTTTTCGAACTCCCAGCTTAGTGACTCTGTGTCGTCCAGTGAAATTTTTCCCTGATGAGTTAGAAAACTGAATGACAATGATACAGGTTTGGGGCTGTGGATGCCTCCTACAGTGAGGCATTTCTTATTCTGTTTGTCAGGAGGCATAAAAAGGAAAGCCTGGAGACATTTGACAAGGGAGGCTGATGATCTTTGTTTCCTGGCATTTCCCATATCTGCTTCTTGACTGCTCTTTCCTCATTCCATCATCGTCCCTGTGGCACTGGTGTTTTCACCCTGCCTTCTGTCTTCTCCCTCGCTCCCTCGCTGCCACTGCCCACACCAAATCAGAGAACATGGAGACTGCCGAGCCATTCTCGTCTGGCCTGTAAATGATCTCAGCTCTTTTGGGCACTCCCCAAGATGTTTTGTGCTACTTCAGTTTTTGTTGATGGCCTCACACTAGGCTGGAGAACCTTGGTGTACTGTGTACCTTACAAAAGCAACTCTCTCCTGGTCCCTGCCTGTGAATGGAGAACAAAGATAATAAAAGGCATATCAAACATTTGTTGAGTACTTAGTATGGTGGCCATTTTACCAAGTGCTCCAATCCATTGAATCGTTTTACCTGTATGCAGTTACTCCAATAGGTAGTTCCCCAAATGATTCCCATTTTACAGATGAGGCGACTAGGCACCATGAAGTTAAGTAATTTATAGAAGCTTCCCCCGGTTGTTGCGGCAGAGCTAGGGTTTAAATGCCGGCCGTCCAGCTTCAGAGTCTGTGCTGAATGTGTGCATGTGCTGTCTTGCTCCCCAGTAGTAAATTCTCCCCCATGCAGGGATATATGTCTTCTCCCTTGAACTCTGCCCCTGCTCCCATTAAGATCCAGGTGATCTCATCTTTCTACTCCCTGCTCGTGTGACAGGATCATTTCTGTCTTCCCCATACATGAGAAGCACCAAGCCTCGAGTCCCCTGGGAGAACAGCGGATGAGGCCATAGAGGGGCCTCATGAAAATAACACTTCTAGCATTCTCTGTCTTGCATTTTTGCTAAATAAAATGACTGAGATGTTTTTATATCAATAGTAAGAGAGCTTTCTTCAATATTCCTCCCCCTTTAATATCAAGATCCCACTTCTTTAAAGTAAAAACAGTCCTAATTAATCTGAATGAACTGAACAGGTAGAATGGGAAGGGGGGGCGTGTTTCTTCATAAGATGACTCCATTCCACTTGAGCTGCTGAGTATAATTAAAATAGAAACCCTTTTCTTACACTCAAAATATACACAACTTCACGGGAATATATTTGTACCTAGATAGCACTTTATTGTTTAAAAAATATGTAGATTGGGGCCCCTGGGTGGCTCAGTTGGTTAAGTGTCCAACATCAGCACAGTTCATGATCTCACGGCCCGTGAGTTCAAGTCCCACATGGAGCTCTGTGCTGATATCTCAGAGCCTGGAGCCTTCTTCATATTCTGTGTCTCCCTCTCTTTCTGTCCCTCCCCCACTTGTGCACGTGTGCACTCTCTCTCTCTCACATAAATAAATATTTAAAAAATGTTTAAAACATGTAGATATAAAACATCAGGATTTAAGAACTGACTTTCTTAAGCATGAGACAAGTGAATTTGGCTTACTTTGATAAAATTAAATGAACAGATATACTAGTTCTAGAAAAAAATCTTTTAAAATGAGGCACCTGGGTGGTTCCAGGGATTAAGCATCCGACTCTTGGTTTCATCTCACGGTTTCATGAGTTAGAGTGCCACATTAGGCTCCAAGCTGGCTGTACAGAACCTGCTTGGGATTCTCTGCCTCCCTCTCTGCCCCTCCCCCAGTCATGCTGTCTCTCTCAAAATAAATAAATAAACTTTAAAAAGTGAGACTTTTTGGTTTCTATATAAATTTTGAGGTCGTTCATGTCTTCCTCTAATGAATATTTGTTGCCTTCCGTCTGTATGCTTAGCAGTGAAGAGACAGCCCTGAACAAGTGAGAGGTTTCCTGTCCTAGTGCTGCTTGAAGTCTACTGGGAAAGACAAACACTGAAATAATCATGCTAAAAACTGATGTGAATTATGATGGTAGATGCTACAGATGGTCTATGGAAGCTTTTAGTAGGGGACCTAGCCATGGTAGAAGTGAAGGCTTTCCAGAATATTTAGCATTGATGCCGAGACCTGAAGGATTTGGAGGGTCAGCCGAGTGGTAAGTGAAGGACGAGCATTTCAAGTAGAAACAAAGCCTGTGTGAATGATGAGAGGTCAGAACGCATGTAGTGTCTTCCGGTAACTGAAAGATCCTCGGGGACCAGAGTTCATTTAGCCAGTGAGGAGATTCAGACTTGGGTGAGTGAATAAACTATCCCATGGAGCCAACTGTAGGGTGCAGGTCACCTTCCTTTAATTGCTAGCATTCTGCCATACGCCCGTGCCCTTCTGTGGACTGAGTCGACCTTTGGAGAAGGGCTGCTGCTATCTCATAGGGCACCTTCACATGGATTAGAAATATATTCTATTTCTAGATCATCATAATATAAAAATTGTGCTAGAAAAGTCTGCCAGAAAATTATGGCAATCAATATATAAATCTATAGCATCTGCCTTGTTGATGGTTCCCCTTACATGCACAGCATGTGTAACTGTATTGGCCTCTGTGGATTCACGTCAAACCTCAAGGAGAAATCTTGAAGCTTCTGTTGAGGAAGAGTCTGTAACCATCTCACACCAGTGGCTTTTTAATGGTTTCTGATGGGCTGCCTAGAGTGGAACCATTGACCTTGACCTCCTCTTAGGCATTTGTGTTCTCTTAGTTCCTGATTTATAGCCCATTGCCTGCTGTGACCTTCAACATTTCCTGTCTGTTCTCCTGCCTGTTTGCCTTCTAGTTTCTGATTTATTATTTTCCAAGATCAAGTTCATTTTCTCTGCCTGAGATGACCATAACCACCAAAAAATAGAATTAGACATTTAATTTTGAGATTTCCCTCCTTATTGGATTTCTCTCCTTCTTTTATTTAGTTAGTGTCTTTTTTTTTTTTTTCTGAAGTTTGTCATAACCCTTATGGGTTTGTTTGCGAAGCTTACTGGAGTCTCTCTTATAAGGGGCAAGATGGAGAAAAGAATGGAAGCTAGACCTGGGTCAGAATAGATTTTCCCAAGTGTGTTACATTTGGAAAACATGAGTTTTGCAAGATGTCCACAGCATACAACAAAGAGGTAAGATTCGTTAGTCAAATAATCTTGAGCAACTGTGGGGTAAAAAAGGGCAGCTGTCTTTCTGCCCTGCAGTCTTCAGAGTCATTATTAAGCTAGTGTGCTTATGAATATGTAAGTGTACATAGCATTTGTAAGATTTATTTGACCATTGAAGTAATGAGATTCTTGTGCTCCGTGGACCCCTCTTGCCACCATGGCTCGGTGCTCTAAATAGAAGGTGTTCTAAATAGAAGGACTTGGTTCAGAAGGAGGAGACAGTAGCCCGTTCCTTAATGCCCGTAGAAGCATGGCCAATGAAGGGCCCGTTCTGGCTGGGCTGCCCATATTTCAGGCAGTATTTAGTGGCAGGGAAGACCAGAGATAGAATCCCACCCAAGGAAAGAGAAATGGTAATCTCTGGTAATCACAGCTTCTGGTAGCTGTTTAAGGCAGGGATACTACCACACTAAGAATTGAAAAGCCTATCTGGAAATAGGGACTAGAAGATAATGGTAGGGGACAAGTGTGGTGCTCCTAATAATTGCTCCAAGGCTCTGGCGGAGTGGCCAAAAACCTTGAATCCAGAGTCATACAAAATGTTTTCTTTCTCTTATCCAGGTCTGAGGGAGAATCGGTGGCCCTTGGCCATCTTGAGGCATAGGCAATTATATATGTATGCATCCTTTTATTTACCTTTTTACACAAAGGGTGACTTACTTATATAGTGTTTTGTATTTGCTTTTTTTTCTTAACTTGGCAATCTATCAGCAAAATCACTCTATATAAAGCTGCTTCAATTTTAAAATAATGACATAGAATTCTATTGTATGGGTGTGTTGTAATACTTAGTCTTACATCGGTGGGCGTGTATATGATTTGCAGCATTGCAATACTGCAACAAATATTGAACACGTTATTTCACACGTGTGAAAATACCTCTGCAGAATAAATACTTAGGCCTGGAATATCTGACTTGGGAAGAATGCACATTTCTTTCTTTTTCTTTTTCTTTTTCTTTGTTCTTTCTTTCTTTCTTTCTTTCTTTCTTTCTTTCTTTTTTTTTTTGAGAAAGAGAGAGAGAGCACAGCAGGGATAGAGAGTGAGGAAGAAGGAAAATCTTAAGCAGGCTCCATGCCCAGTATGGAGCTCCACACAGAGAGTGACACAGGGCTCTATCTCACAGCCCTGAGTTCATGACCTGAGCCAAACTCCAGAGTTGGAAGCTTAACCACCTGAGCCACCCAGGCGCCCTGAAAGAATGTACATTTTAATTTTGACAGACATTTCCAAATTGCCCTCCATAGAGTTTGAACCAATTCACACACATTCTCATAACGTATAAGAGTATGTTCCTCATTTTAGTTATTTTTTGTTTGACCTACACAGCATTTTCCAAAAAATTAATTTTAGAAAAGGCAGACTTAAATTCTTATGTTTTCTTGGGAAACTTGACATTGGCCCCATAAACCTACAAGTGTCAGTCAGCTGGGATCAGTAGTGACTGTCTGCCTTAAGTGGACAATGAGCTCTCTGGGTCATCAAGGTCCCCTGTATTTCTTAAACCTCCTAACATTGAAGCCATACTTTAAGTGCCATTTACCATCATGTATTTGTAAAATGTATGTGTATATAGGAAAATTATACATTTATACATATATACATATAGGAGAGTTAAAGGAAAGTGAAACATTTGTCGTCTTTAGTAAAGAGGGAAATGTACATTGATTGCAGACATATTACATGCAGACCTCAAACAACTCTTTGCCCAGTACCCCCAGCAAATAGGAGGCGTTCAATGAAAATATGTGTATTAATGGTTGGAGGCCGGATTAATTGGGATTGGTCTAGAGTGGGGTTGCCTCTTGGGGGCCTTTAGTACCTACAGATGAATGGAGTTGTAGACTCCAGGGCTGATATTCAATACATGTTTATTGAATCAAATTGAAAAATCTAATTTTAAAAATGATTCTTAAACCCTAGGATCCTTTTGCTAAGCATGCAGATATTTTAAATGGTTTAGTTTTATGATCTTGATTTAGGATTAATATCCTGTCCAAAAAAAATAAATAAAAGACATAAAGGACAAGAAAAGGAGCTTCGAATACCAATAATGGAATGTGAGGGATTCAATGCAAATGCCTCAGGTCTAATATTTTGCATTCCTCTAATATATCATAGAGAGCTAGGCTTTGATTTCCTCCTTAGGTCTTTATTTACATTGTATGTGTTCCAGGCCATCTCCAGGGGAGACTACGCATGGTGATCATCCTTTGTCTCCTAGTGTGCTTCAAGGTAAGGCAAACTTCCTCGGCTTCACTTTCCCTCACCCTAAGGGGAAAGATTTGAACTTAGTATATTTTCTTAGTTGAAGTGGGGAAGTGGGATACAGGGACCTATAAGTATCAATTAGAGGTGAGCTAAGTTATAAGAACAACTCCCTCCACCCCTCATGGAGCTGGGTGGGCAGGGGCCATGGCAAGACGTCCTGTAACATCAACTTATTAGATCATCTCAATGTGAGCTAGAAAAACGACAGGCATGGAAGTGGCCATCCAACAATGTCCATTGATTTCGTTCATATTCCCAACAATGTAAAAATACCCATAGCTAAGAAAAGACCAAAGGAAGTGCATTACAACTTCTAGCGATAGTCAGCTCTGAGCAGTGGCATGATTGACAATTGTATTTTTCTTCTTTGTTGTTGAAGTTTCCAATCTTTCTAAAGGAGTTGTTACTTTTATCATCAGAAAGTGATTCAACTATATTTACATCTCTGAAAAACAGAGAAAAAGATGCCAATGACAACCAAAAGATAACAAGCGGGTGTTTGGCTGGCTGTGTTGTCTCTAGGGCTTGAGTTGTCTCTCCAGAGCTCTGGGGCCTTCCAGGGGGTGTGTCCCCATACTCCCACAGTGGGTCTCTCTGGTGCTGTGGGAGTGCATGGCATCTCTCTTGTCGCCTGCTCTGGGCCTCTGTATGGAGGAATTCGATTGCTGTCAAAGTCCCCAGAGGAACTGTTTTCGCCACTGATCTCTCTTGAGGGCATTGCTGCCTACAGCGGCACCCAGTGCCCTCTGTCAAACGTGTGGCTAGGGGCCACCGTGTCACCAGCATGATCAAAATGGAGAGGCCACTGCCATCTGTCAGATCCTCCACACTCACAGAACCTCTGATCTTTTGTGCTTTCTGTAGCCCTTGGGGATTTTACAGAAACAATTTTGGTTGTTAGTCAATCTCTATTAGTTTCCTTGTCCAGAGATGCGGGGTGAATCCACAATGATTGAACAAGGGAACGATTCAGATATAGGATGTATGGTGTGCTCAGAATGACCCCAGCCTTTCAAAGCTCACCTGTGGTCTTTGAAACACACCTTTGCTATTAACCCTTTGTTCTCTTAGGATGAGTAATTCCCCAAGAGGCTTCTTGGTTCCTTTTGTGCATAGATATCTGGTGATTTCACTCTGCTCTCTCTTCTTGAGTCACAAGGGTTAAAAAAAAAGGAGGGGGGCTTGAGCCCCTGCCTGAGTCTGTGATCACTGATGGGTGGGAAATCTCAATTCTCAAAAGGAGGTAGAAAAGAAAGAAAAAAGACAAGAAGTGAAGGAGGATGGAGGACCTCTGAAAAGGCAGGCTGTGGGGAGAGGATCAGACTGTCTCTTCCCTCCCTCTACCTCTATGAGGTTCATTCCAGAAATCACCAGAGCAAGAGAAAAGGGAAAGGAAGGGCTCTTTGTTGAGCATCTGTTGAGAAGCACTTCGTGTTTAAGATCTTCTCTACCCCTTACTAATTCCTATAGAGCAGCGATTAGGACCTTGAACTTATTATGAAGAAATTGAGATGGAGAAACATTTAGTAATTGCCTGAGCTCAGGCAGCCAGGAAGAGGCAGGCTCTGGATTCTGACTACGAAGACCTTGACATTTCAGCTACACAATTCTGAGTTCCTTTTTGTTCATCACCTTGAGTTAGAAGTTTTTCCCAAGTCTCGGGGTACCTGGGTGGTTCAGTCAGTTGAGTGTCTGACTTTGGCTCAGGTCATGATCTCACGGTTCGTGGGGTCGAGCCCTGCATTAGGCTCTGTGCTGACAGCTAGCTCAGAGCCTGGAGGCTGCTTCAGATTCTGTGTGTGTGTGTGTGTCTCTCTCTCTCTCTGCCTCTCCCCTGTTCACGCTCTGTCTCTCTCTGTCTTTCAAAAATAAATAAAATGTAAAAAAGAAAAAGCTTTTATGAAGTCCAGAGATGCCCCATGCATTGCCCTATCCAACCCTGTCCTTCTTGGCCACATAATCTGGCGGCTTCTGCATCACCAAGCCGACCTTTAGGATTAGCTTATTGTAGGCCAGGGTTTCTCAACCACTGTGCTAGTGACATTTGGGGTCACATAATTCTTGACTATGGGAGGCTGACCTAGTGTTATGGGATGTTTAGCAACATCCCTGCCTTCTATTGACTAGAAACCAACAGCATTTCTGCCCCCAGTTGTGATAACCAAAAAGTATCTCTAGACATTGCATGGGGGGCAAAACTGTCCCTGGTTGAGAGCCACTAATTTAGAAGTTCCCGTTGTAAGGCATCTCTTCTTAGGTGGCTCAACTTCTCTGCTCACCTCCCTTAACTCATTACTCACTCTAGCCACATTGGGCATACCAATGGCTGGCTCTTTTTAGATGAGGCTCTAGATACCTGTGCATAAAATGAGCTGGGCTGAGTGGGCCAGTTGGGCTCCAGGCAGAGTCTGGGTGAAAATCATGGTCCTAAAAAGATAAGAGATAGACCAGGTGGGAATGGAGGGGGAGAGCCCCTGAGGAGGACAGGCTGATGCTTCAGGGATCTTCAATGCTTTCTCCCTCCTGAATGGACAAGAAGTGGGGTGGGGGTACAGCTGAGGCCTTGCCTATGCCTACAGTTCTCCCATTCGCATCCTCTATAGATTTTGAATTTTTGTGTCACATTGCTGTATTCTCTTGCCCAGTGTTTCTTGTTTCCTGCACCATTTCGCTGCTCTCTACCCCTTCAGTGGAGAGTTTGGGCATTTCAGGTAAAAGGAGAGACTCACCGGGGTGAATTAAAGTCTGTGGGTCAAAGGAAGCATCATCTCCTTTACATCCTTCCCTTCCAATAACACTAACTCTCTTAACTCAGCGAATTCCACAGCAATACTTGCCAACTGTGATTAGACACATCACAGCACACATGCACACATATGTACTTTAACACAAACACAGATAACGACACTTTTGCTCCCACTGAAATGGTGTATTTTTGTTCCTCGACTCTATTGTCTTATCTAGACGCCTCTTCATGCAGGACAGTTTCAAAAGTCCCCTTACCTTTGATCAGGTCCTCGCCAAGCTGCAAATAGCACCCCTGTGTCTACTTGGCTGTCTTTAAAGAATACTGGAGAAAGATGACTCAGTCCTGACAAGTGGTCTTGGGGGAGGACAGACAGAAGGGCATTTGAGTGCTCATTGGTTGGCCCAAAGAATATGGATGACCAATGTTTCTACCTTGCCTTCTGGAGTCTTCCCATATTGTGGTTGCGTCTGAAGCTGTGCAAACCGTGGTGTTCTAGTGGCTTCATATTCCCTGTCTATCGTTGCTGGATGGGAAATTTGCACGCTACAGGAGATATATTCCAGATCTTAATTTGCTGGTCTCAAAAAATGCATGTACCATTCCCGCTCAGATTCAACCTAAATCAAATGCCTCCTGGTCACATCTCGTTTTCAGCCATTATAGTGTTTGTAATCTCTTCATTATCACTTGAAACTTGACTGGCATCCACCACTTCACATTTCTAATTAGTGATTTCACCCCTCTCTCACGTGCTCTTTTCCTCTTTTGTCCCCAATCTCTTCTTTCCTTTTCCTTTTTTTTTTTTCTCTCTGCTCTTCTTTTCCTGGCTTATAGTTATTTTTTTCCTTCACAAAACTGTTTGCATCTGTGTTTCAATTGTGGTCAACATTTGTTGGTGCTGAATTTGGACACGACTTTGTATTAAGTATTATGAAAAATAGAACTACAGTTATGATTCATGCCCTACCACCAAGGAAATTCATAATTTGCATTATAGTACAAGATAAATTGTAAAACTATATATTTTTTTGAATGCCTGAGTGACTCAGTCAGATAAGTGTCCGCTTTGGACTCAGGTCATGATCTTATGGTTCCTGGGTTCGAGCCCCGCATCAGGTTCTGTGCTGACAACTCAGAGCCTGGCGACTACTTCAGATTCTGTGTCTCCCTCTCTCTTGCCCCTCCCCCACTGTCACTCTGTCTCTCTTTGTCTCAAAATCAATTAAAAAACATTAAAAACATTTTTCATTTTTAAAAACTGTATTTTTTTCATTCCATTAATTTGACAAAAATGTATGAAACAATGTTTGGGGCATTCGATGCATACTGGAGAATAAAATAGACCCACGTTGCCCGTACATAGCTTATAAGCTTAGAATAATACATTTCAAAATAAAATTATCATTTCATAATAAATTTTTCAAGAACAAAAGCTGCCTTAAATGTTCCTATCAATTGTAAGATACTCCTTGACCTCAGAAAATTTTTGACGTGGGAAAAAATAAAGTTTGTTTTTCATTTGGTCACCAGAAGCTGAAAGGAGGATTTATATGTGAGCGATTCAGAACGTGCCAGGTGGGCAGGGTAGGGAAGTAGAGCTGGCAGCAAGGCCGAAAGCCAAGCAGGGCTGTGCCATCTAGCCAAATCCTCTGCTCCCCTCCCCCCAACCCCACCGAGGACCCCCAGAAAGCAAGTTATACCTCAGAGGTCGCCACCTCTCTGGTGCCAGGAGGCTGCCTTTACATGCTCCCCTCCTGTTAGTCATGAGCTAAAGGTCAGCTCCCAAGTACGTCGGGTTGTGGTGCAGCCGGAATGGCTCCCATAGGCCAAGGGCAGTGCCGGGTACAGTCTCCGGAGGCCAGAATATACCAGAACCCGGGGAGGTGGCCCGTACAGACTGAAAGGGACCTCAGGGGATCTGGAATGAACAAAACTGTCTATTACAAGATCATGTCAGATCATGGACCCACGGTAAGCACTACCATGTGCAGGTGCGTATGCACTATATGTGTACTCACATACGTGCATATGTATGTGGGCAGGTACGTGTTTTTAAAAGTGATTTTACAAGTAAACTATGGACATTGACTATGTAAAAATATACGAAGAGCAAACTTCCTCACAATTTTAGCATCCAGTTGCAAGTCACCTTGAAGATTTAGGCATATGCCATTCAGCCTGTCTTTCCAATTTCTGCCATTTAGGTTACAAGAATTGGACTTTTCAGGGGAGTATGGTGTAATAGTTCTCTTAGGTTTATGAGCATTTCCTGACGTTTGAGAAGACTGGGCTAGATTTACCCCGCCTTCCAGGTAGCTGCACACTGTGGGAGACGAGCAGGCACATGACGGCTGGTCACCTTTGCTTTCTCTTATTTTAGGAAAATGCCTGGGTTTCTAGTTTGGGGTAATGATGATTTCAGGTACCATCTGTATGGTCATCACTGCTAGTTTCGTCATTGTTATTCTTTTTATTTTTTATTTTTATGTTTTTAAAGTTTTATTTATTTTGAGAGAGAGAGAGTGAGCAGGGGAGGGACAGAGCGAGAGAGGGAGGGAGGGAGAGAGGAAGGGAGAGAGAGACAGAGAGAGAGAGAGAATCCCAAGCAGGCTCCCCACTGCCAGTCAGAGCCCAACATGGAGCTGGAACTCATGAAATGTGAGATCATGACCTTTGCTATTTTATAACTTTTAAAAATATTTATCTATTTTTATCTATTTTTGAGAGACAGAGAGACAGAGCATCGATGGGGGAGGAACAGAGGGAGAGGGAGACAGAATCGGAAGCAGGCTCCAGGCTCTGAGCTGTCAGCACAGAGCCCAACAAGGGGCTCGAACCCACGAACTGTGAGATCATGACCTGAGCCGAAGTCAGATGCTTAACTGACTGAGCCACCCAGGTGCCCCGTTTACATTTCCCTTTGCTATTAATGATGATTTTAGTTTTTACGTATGAAGATTCACCTCGGGAAGGATTGTTTTCTGGGTGGTAACGTCTCTCAAAAGGTAGATGGCAAGACTCGTGTGTGTGTTCAGACATGGATGTGGGTGTTGCTTTTTAAATGTCTTTACTTTGTAATAACTAGAGTTACAGGCAGCTGTAAATAATAGACATCCCACATACTGTGTGCCCAGTTTCCTCCAGTGGTTATATCTTACGTAAATACATTACAATGTCAAAGTCATGCATTTGACGTTGGTACGATATATAGTTCTGTTCCATTCTTTCACATACAGAAATCTATGTAACCACCACCACAGTCAACATACACAACTGGTCCACGACCACAAGGCTCTTTCACGCTCCGCACTTAGTCACCCCCACTCCCCAGCCCCATCTCTAACCTTTGGCAACCACCAGTCTGTTTGCCATCTCTATAATTTCACACCTTGGGTAATTTGATATCAATGGGATCATACAGTATGTAGCCTTTGGAGATTATCTTTTTTTCCACTTAGATGATCTCAGACCAATCTAAATTGTTGCACGTATCAAGAGATGATGATGATGATGATTGCTAAGTGGTATTCCATGGTATGGCTGTACTAGTGTGTTTATTCACCAGTTGCTGATGTTTGAATTGTGCATACTTTTTCACTCTTATAAATAAAGCTGTTGTGAATATTTGTAGACAGATTTCTATGTGGACATAAAGTTTCATTTCTCTGAGACAGATGCCTAGGGCTATGATTACTGGGTCGCATGTCAGTGTAGATTTTTTTAAAATATAAAAATATGACCACACTAGTTAGTTTTTAGATATTCGCTAGAAGGTATAGACTCAGCCAAACACATTTCATACTTTCTTACAAGAGATGAGCTTAGCATTAAGATCATGGTGACTTTTGTAAAATAAGGATTTACCCACAAAGAATTCATTTGTAAACATTGTAGTTTTCTACTCTTGGACTATGTTTCTAGTCCTTGTCCTCACCCCTAACTTTGTAACACGCTGTGACTCCCAGTGAATTCAGTTGGAATGGATGGCTGTTCCTGCAGTAGGGGTGCACGATGTCCTTACTCTCACATCATCCTGGTTCCTCTTTACTCTTTCCATGCAACTAATCACGTCAATGCAGTGAAGCTGAGTATGTTCTACATGTGGCCAATATACACTGTTCTTCCTCCCAAGGAACACTATTTTAATTTTCAGTTTTCTACCTGTTTTTTTTTTTTTTTTGACACGAGTCTCTTTAAATGCTTGTGAAAACAGGCAGCTACTCACATTCAGAAAGCACTGCGACTTTATAGCCTTGTGTTGTTTTCAAACTTCTAAACGTGGTAGAAAGTGTTGTCTCATGTAAGCCTGAGCACATCAGCTTGCATAGGGTGATTCCAACCCCCTTCCACCCAGATTTGAGAGTCAGCGTGATGAAACAATTTCAGGGGATTCAATTTAGTGAAGATTTCAGGCACTGCCACACTGACTTCTGGGATTCTCAGCACACAATGAGTCCAGTGACTGAGGCATGAAGAAGGAAGATATTGCCAAGTATGTTGCAACGCTTGCAGCTCGCTTCTTTTCAGTAAAATAACGTAGAGCATATGTGGCTAGCCTAATCTTATTCATAAGCCAGAGCATATTCAGAAGTGGAAGAGAAACTGAAAGGGGAGAGAGAACCTCATACATTAATGGAGTGCCACTTTAGATGCAGGTGTAGCCGAGGTCTTGAAAGTGTATGTCTCAACCCAGAATGTCTGCATTCCAGCCCTGGGTCCTTCTTAGATGGCTCGATTGCATTTGGCGTTTATGATTTATGAGTATTTATAACATTTTGGTGGAGAAGATTCCAACCAATGTCATGATTAAAGAACGAAGGCTTAAATAAGTCAGCCAAGGTCAAAAAGGAGGTTAATTCTGACATTGGCATTAGATGCCTGGCCCTAGTGTCTGTCTTCTGAGTCAGAATTTTCTTGAGTAACCAAGATTCAGTTTTCTCAGAAAAGTCTGGGTTCCATTGTCCCAATGCAAATATTAATAGTTCCCCCTTCACTCTGAAAGTTTCCCACATTCAGGACAAATTCTGCGTTCAGTCTACTGTTAGCCGCACTAGTATGTTTGTCCTGATTTACTAATAGAAAAGATTCATCTCTTTTTCCCTTCTGCCAAAAAATGGGTGATAGTTATTGCATCCTTCAAGTCTTTCTACTGATATAAAAATTTCAGTTTAATGATTGATATTTTTCTGTTTATTAATATTAGAATTCCATTCCTTGTTAAACACCCAAGAGAAACAACTGCATATATCCAAACAGTGACTTACATGCATTTGCTTTGCTGTGTTATTCATGATGGTCCCTAAATATTTTTTAATCCCACAAATATCCATTTATGGGGTTTGTGGTATATTCACATGGTGGAATACTGTATAGCAACAAAAAGAAGAAACCTCTGGCACATAAAACTACATGCATGAACTTTAGAAAAATATTGTGTGATTATAAGATGCAGAGAGTACATATTGTGCAACTTAATTTATAAGCTAAAAAAAAACAGACAAAACTGATCTTCACTGATACAAATCAGAATAACACTTGTCTTGGAGGGTAGGAGATAGGTACTAGCTGGGTGGGGGCAGGGAGGCCTTCTAGGGTAATGGAAATATTCTATATCTTCATCTGGGAGGCAGTTGCACGAATGTATACAGATGTTAAAATTCATGGAGCTTTACACTTCAGATTTGAGCATTTTATTATTTATAGCTCAGTGTATAAAAAGAGAAGAAATTGTGTAAGAACCACATCTATTAAACATTTCTATTAAATTTCTACAGCGTGGCCGTCACTGACCTATCCAGAGAAGTAACCCAAGCTGTGAATGAAAGATCACAACTAATGCTGACTAAGAGTGGGTCACTACTCCTCCTCTTCCCCCCTTCATCACACTCTTATTGAGTCCCGACTGTCTCTCACCAAAGTCTGTGGTCTTAGGGGAAAACGCCGAGCAATGAGAACTTTGTCATGGCATGAAGTCGGGGCAAGAGGCAAGGTGTCATTTGAAGGTTCGGTTGGCAGGTCCTAGAAACCTGAGAGGTCAGTGCTGAGTGCAGGCATCTGAACCAAGGCAGAGCTGAGCACTCAAGGCATTCTTCTCTCCTTCCTTTTCTCTCTCCAAACTCCTGGCTGAGGAAAGGAGAAGAGGAGAGAGAGAATTGGAGATTGGAAGTGCACCAATTGGTTCTTTCCAAAATTTGCTACAGAATAATATTATAATTACAAACAGGCAGGCTCTGTTTTCACGGCAACAAAAACACACTTGAAGGCAAAAGTGTGGTGGGAGTGAGGAAAGGCATACGGTTCATTAAAACAACTTTCCTTTTTTTCACCAAAACATTGAAATGGCTTTAAAGGAAGGTTCATAGTCAAAAGTGCCAGTGAGTTCCTTTTTATCGTACTTTTCATCTCTGCTTTTGTTCCTATTTTGTGTCAAGTTTTATATATAGGTGCTGAAGGATTTAGACCAGTGGTTCTCCATCTGGGGCAATTTAACCCCAAAGGGGCATCTGGAATGTCTGAAGGCATTTTCGGTTATCACAGCTCAGGGCTGGGGGACTGTTGGCATCCACTGGGTAGAAGGCACTTAACAAAGCCTCATTCAGCCCCAAAAGCCAGTAGGGCTGAGGTTGAAAAATCCTGGTTTCGAATGAACCCCTCATCTGGGATGAAGGGTAAAGATGGAGCATGTTAAGATCCAGCAACCCATCGTGGAACTAGTCTCTTGGGGATTTTTTCATTTTATACTACCACTGGTTGGATATGAATTGCTGTCAAATGTTTGGGTAGATCCACCCCTTACAGCATTTCTCCGTGACTTAGTGGGGCATTAAGACGAGTGGGGCCACAAGAATTATTCTGTTCTTTGTATTTTGATTCAAGATACATCAAAGCAAACTGCAATGGGGTTATAATGGAGGAGGAAGTTAATACTATACAATAATAAAAGACAATCTACTAAAGGAGCAGGACAATGATAAATGAAAAGATCGTTGGATGAGTCCTTGGAAATCAAGGTCCTAGTCCTGAATTGTCATGGATCTCTGACTTTGTGGCAGTGGATGGCTTGGAGACTCTTTCTACATCTTGTTTTCCTTATTCATAAAATAAAGAGGCCAAAGTAGATAATTTCAAAATCTCTTTTAACTCTAATATTCAGTGATTTGATGGGAATCAACATATTCCTCCCTAAACAATAATTGATGCCATTAGTTTTAGAATATCTCTGACAATGAAATGACTAGAGGAATATAAAAATTGTTATGCAAGAAACTCTTCTCTAAAAAAAAATTCTCTTATTATGCCTGTCACATACACAAAGTTTCTTTGTCTCCATAACATCAAGATGTGTCTTCCTAACATGTCAGCTTAACTGTGTGGCCAAATGTGTTCCAGGTAAAGAAAAATAACTGCGCAGAGCTGCTTAACATTTGTTCCTAATGTTAACTTTTAAACTCTGCTTAGAAAAATAATTCTGTTCAGAAATTTGATCTGTCTGCCTTCCTTTTGTATTGCTTTTGGCTCTTCCAGAACTCAGAAATGTCAATTTGTTATTCATGTTTGCCTTCCCTAATCCTTCCAAAAGAATGTAAAAAGGCCCACAGTCTTTTATATTACAAAATAACTGACATTAAAACGGATTAAGTCTGAGCTTCTTTCTTTTGCTCCATATTGATGTAATGAGTGTTATCACAGCATTTACGAAAGCAATGGGGTTTTTCATACTAAACTATAATTTCATTGTATGAGCATTCAGTAGGGGCATTGATACAGCTAGGCCTGGCGACTTTTCACAAGTTCAATGCCAAGATCCTGTAGTGTCCTTCTGAAATGTTGGACAAGATAGTGGATAGGGGGGGATTAGAGAGACACAAGTATGTGTCAAGTCAAAGTCTTGAGTAAGGAGTGGGAGGGGAGTGGATAGACAGACTGAAGGCTATTGACTTGCAAAATCAATGGGAGAGCATAGCATGGTGGGAGCAATCAGCTACTAATGAATTGGAAGCAGAATTGTTTACGTGACTATCTTCTATGTGATATCTACTTTTATCACCAAGAATAATCGAATGTTCTCGCTTTACATGGAAGATACTATGGGCCTCATGTCAGAAGGGTGATGTCTTTATTTAGTTCCCAGTAGTTACAAAGAATATTCTGATCTGCCCACACCCTTCCATGTAGACGTATTTAGGATGAGACACTGTAACACAGGGCAAAGCTAACCAGCTCACAGAGCCTGAAATGCATATGGAATTGGCCTTTACTTCTGCCCCCAAGCTGGCGTGTCAGAGACTTTTATTTTTTTGCCTTTTATTTATTTATTTAATATAATTTATTGTCAAGTTGGCTTACATACAACCCCCAGTGCTCATCCGAACAAGCGCCCTCCTCAATGCCCATCACTGCTTTCCCCCTCTCCCCCACCCCCGGTCAACCCTCAATTTGTTCTCTGTACTTAAGAGTCTCCTCTGGTTTGCCTCCCTCCCTCTCTGTTTGTAACTTTTTCCCCATTCCCTTCCCCCATGGTCTTCTCTTAAGTTCCTCAAGATCCACATATGAGTGAAAACATATGATATCCGTCTTTCTCTGACTGACTTATTTCACTCAGCATAATACCTTCCAGTTCCATCCATGTTGCTGCAAATAGCATGGTTTCATTCTTTTCATTGCCAAGTAGTACTCCATTGTATATTTAAACCACATCTTCTTTATCCATTCATCAATTGATGGACATTTATGCTCCTGTCAATAGATGCAGAAAAAGCATTTGGCAAAATACAGCATCCTTTCTTAATAAAAAACCCTCCAGAAAGTCAGCTTAGAAGGAACATACTTAAACATCATAAAAGCCATATATGAAAAGCCCACAGCTGGTGTCCTCAATGGGGAAAAACTGAGAGCTTTCTCCCCTGAGATCAGGACCACGACAGAGATTTCCACTCTCACCACTGCTGTTTAACATAATGTTGGAAGTCCTAGCATCAGCAATCAGACAACAAAATGAAATAAAAGGCATCAGAATTGGCAAAGAAGAGGTCAAACTTTCACTTTTCGCAGACAACATGATATTCTATGTGAAAAACCTGAAAGACTCCACCAAAAGACTGCTAGAACTGATACATGAATTCAGCAAAGTAGCAGGGTACAAAATCAATCTCAGAGACTTTAAAGACAGTGCATGCATTATGCTGTTTGTTAGATCTTACTCAGCTAGATTCTCTAACCGAAAGCCAAGAGAATACTAGAACCAAATTATATCAAGGATCTGGGCAAAAGAGTTCCCTTTTTAGAGACGGGGTGAGAAGACTCCATCCCAGAAATTTGAAATCTGTTATTGTTTCTGGTAGTTGTACTTTCCAAAAGGGAGAAGTTGTTGTGTGAGCAGCTCATGTCTGCTGCCCTGTACTGACCGCCCAGGTTTCAGTTTCATTCCATGGAGCCAAAGAGGATGCCACTCCAGGGCTGGGTGGGGCCACAGGAGTGGCCTGGTTTCCACATGAAGGAATGGCTTCTCAGGCTGGGCAGGACAGTTCACAGTCTAGTATGGGTAACCAACAGTCCAGGAAGAAGGAAGCAAGCAGTTAAATTGATTATTTTTTCTATAGTTTAGTCTAAGAAATCATTGTGATGTCAAATCCATCTTGGTTTCAAATAGGAAAATCAGACATGAGCTCTTTATTCCATTCAGAAAAAGCATCTGAAAAGTGAAAAAAAAAAAAGTTTACCAATTGATTCTCTTCATGCCAGACACCATTTAACTAAAACTCTCCTTTCCACATCCCCCTCACCTCAGTTGACTCATTGTTTACATTGGATTGCCTTTTGTTTTTTTGTATATTTCCTGAACTGGACTTTACAACTGGATGTAAGAGTGACAAGGAGAGAAGAGTGTCTTCATTGTGCTGGATTATTTCTCCTTTTTTAAATGAGATAGTTCATACCTCACTTTAAATGTCATACATGACAAATGCCTCTTTGAATGTGATTTCTTGAAACTGTGAACATTTTCTAAAATTATGTTTGCAATTCTGAGTATTTCAGAGGAGAATTTTTTTGCAGAATGATATTTTTGAGGCTGCTTGGTGGTCATTTTATCACCATAACCACGTTCTCCATTTCTCCTGTCATAAACGAAAAAAGTAAGAAATAACAAATAAAATAAACCTAAATAAATAAAAGCAAAAATCTGTTCCTACTCCCTTAAGCCTTCAGATCTTCCTGAAAACTCACCTGTTCACTTCAAGCTTATATCTTGGACATCACCCATGATATACTACTATGAAACTCATGGCCTTTTCTTAGTGATCACTCAGTGTGTCTGCTCCATAGCACTCAACCTTGCTGACTAAGTCTTCCTTAGAACTGTCTATTTATCTTTGTGATTCTCTGTTTTCCCTGTCATCTCATCTCTCTGATCACTTGGTTTTGCTTCCTCTTTCCATTTGCTTAATGTAGGCATTCATCAATCCCTCCCTACCTTTCTTCCTTCCGTATATTAAATGTTATCTGTGTCCCAGGAATATTGTCTGAATTCATGCCCCCAGCCTCGCAGTCACTTGTCATATGCAGCTTCTGATCTCTTAAAATGTGGCTCGTGTGATTGAGAAACTGAACTTTAAATTTTACTTTCTTTTAATAAATTTACATTTTAAACAATACTCAATCCAGTTATTGGGAAACTTTGAAAGAAGGAACTTCATTCCTCCCTTTCCTTTTCTTTCTCTCTTTAAAAACAATACTATACTAACATGGCTTTCACTACTTCTCCTAATTGGAGAATGTCACCTATTTATTCATTACTGACCCATCCTTTTAGATCCATCTAGACCAGGGTTTCTCAATGTTGGCACTATTGACATTTGGCAGCCAGATAATTCTCTGCTGTAGGGCTGTCTTGGGCACTGTAGGGTGTTCAGAAACACCCCTGGCCTCTACCCACTAAATGCCAGTATCACTTTCCTAGTTTTAACAATCCAAAATATCTCCAGATGTTGCCGCATGGGGCAAAGTCACCCCCAGTTGAGAACCACTGAGATAGATACTGACCCACAATCAGTAGCAAGAAGTGGATACAGGTCTTGAAAGAAGAAAGATGGTTTTGAAAAGAAATGGATTTTACCTAAAAATGAGATTAATTGGTACATTTTTTCAACAGTGAGATTAATTTAACTTTTCCAACAAATTAGAAAGGAAATACATTTTTGCTTTTTCTCACACAAAGCTGTTAATTTTGGAAGGTTTTTGTATTCATACACAGTTTTCCCCCCCTACAAATAGCTAAAGGATAATAAAGAGAAATGAAAGTCCTTAGAACTTTCATCTTAATTCTGTATTGAAGATCACTTATTTGACCATTTTTCCATGTAAGAACAATAAACTCCTTTTGCAAAGCTTTGGAACATACCCAATAACAAAGGGAAGAATCGTGTAGTTAAAGGTTAGACAAAGTACAGGCTTAACCTTTAGACATTTCAATTAGACAAGGCAAACATTCTCCTTTAAGCCAAGTGTCTGCCTCTTTAGTGTCTATCAATTTAATTTAATCAGTTTTAACTAACTTTCTAAGAATTAAATAAACTTTGTTTATATCCTGGTATTTGAGTCTTTAGAGAAGACTCTAAATTTAGGACACAGAGAGTCTTGGGAAAACAAGACAGCTATTCAGGTTTTACAAGACAGACATGCTTCCCCGGGGATCTTTATCAAAATTGCAGTTTTCAGACTAAAATTGTTTAAGTGTAGGCACACAAAACAAAGAAAACTACCATGAACTTTGGACTACATAGTTATGCTCCTGGAAAATTAACCTTATGTTCAGTGATCTTAGTGAGGTCCATTTGGATGTCCATTAACTTTAACTCTTTATTTATATGAACAAGACAAGCAAGACAGCGATCTGTGAAATTGTTTTTTATTGCTGCCGTAGCATATCACCACAAAGAGAACAGCTTCAGAAGGCACAACCCTCAAAGCACTGTAGGTCAGAAGTCCAAGCTGGCTTGGCTGCTTTCTCTGCTCAGGGGTTCACAAGGCTGGAATCTAGGTGTCAGTCTCCTGGGCTCTCCTCCTGGTCGTTGGCCCATTTGGTTCCTACTTTCAGGGGCTCACATGATAACGCTGGGCCATTCAGCTCTCTCTCTCTCTCTCTCTCTCTCTCTCTCTCTCTCTCTCTACTTTAAGATGAGTGGATCTACAGTCTTCATTCTATCTGCAAAGTCCTTTCACAACAGTAGGTAGACTAGTGCTTGAGTGAGTGACCAGGAGACAGGAAGCTTGAAGGGATCCTCTGGAATCTTGCCCATCACAGCATAGGCATAGATAGATGGAGCCAAAAGTCGTTTCTGACTCATTCCCAGTCATAATGTTCTCACCTCTAACACCAAACAGGGAAGCACCAATACTAGTTTCTTGTGATCCTTCCTGTTTCTTTATGCATATGAAGTACAAACATAAACATTCTACTTGACTCCGTTCTTTTATAAGACATAGTCTTCTATATGTAGCATTCTTCACCTTATTTTTTCAGTAGGACTGAATCTTCGAGAACTTTCCATATAGGTATGGACAGAACTTCTTCATTCTTTTTCACAACTCTCAGGTATTCAACCATGATTTATTTAATCAGTTCACTAGTAGTGGACTGTAGGGTGATTTCCTATCATTTGCTACAGCAAGTTATGCTAAAACAAATGCATTATTTTCCATATGTGCTGATGTTCTTGTAGAATGAATTCCCAGAAAGGGAATTTGTAATTTTAATAGATATTACCAAATCACTCCCCCCCACGCACAAAGAATGAACCAGCTCACTCTCCTTGCCCCAGAAATACTTGAGTGGTGCTTTTGTACAGCCTCACTAGCACAGAGTATTGTAAGATTTTAGATCAGGGCCAATCAGATAGTTGAAAACTGGTGTTTCCATTTGTATGTCTTGCTACAACATATTTGAACTTTATCACCACAGACATGTTTTGTCTGACAGTGTAATGTTAAAGGATATTTTTCTGGGATGCCTGGATGGCTCAGTTGGTTAAGCATCTGACTCTTGGACTCGGCTCAGGTCATGATCTCACGATTTCGTGGGTTCGAGCCCTGTGTCAGGCTCTGCACTGGCAACACGGAACCTGCTTGGGATTCTCTCTCTCCCTCTTGCTCTCTGCCCCTCCCCCACTCATGCTGCCTCTGTCTCTCTCAAAATAAATAAACTTAAGTATATTTTTTCTTAGAATATTATTCAGCTAGAAAAAAGGAACAAAGTAATGACACATAACTACAACATGAATGACCTTGAAAACATTATGCCTCGTGAAAGAAGCCAGTCACAAAGGACCATATATTATATGGTTCTATTTATATGAAAAGTATGGAATAGGCAAATCCATAGGGACAGAAAAACGTTAGTGCTTGCCTAGGGCTTGAGGGAAGGTGAGAAGCCTATGCTAATGGGTATGGAGTTTCTTTTTAGAGGAATAAAAATGTTCTCAAATTAGATAGCGGCAATGATTGCACGGCATTGTAAATCCACTGAAAACCACGGACTTGGACTTTTAAAGGGTGAATTTTATGGTATATAAGCTATATCTTAGAAATAACAGGTCTAGTCCTTACTGTCTGTGTGACACGGGGATGTAAATTATTGAAAGTGTTGAACCCCAAATGTCTTCTATGAAACAGGAGAACTCCCACCAGGAATGTTGGAAGGATGCAAGTTGATGTCTGTGGAGCTCTGACATGTGGTCTGCCTCTGACCCATGGACGGGAAATGGGGAGTGCACTGCCCCCTTCACTCCCTGCCCAAATTACAGAGAGAGGCCCCCTGCGGACACCAAGGAACTGGTGCCCTGAGGGGAATGAAGAGCACCCAGAAAAAGGGTTGAGAACTGCCCAGTCTCCCTTCCCTGATTCGACTCTTTTTTTTCCATGAGCTGGTTCTGGTCTTGGAAATGCCATGCCCAAGTAGAATCAGGAACAGCTCTTTGGAGAGATGACACATTCATCAAAGGTCAAGTATATGAACTCTTTTGCAGCAATAGCATGACTAAAATGATATGCTTTACTTTTTCTTAAATTTTGGCATCTGTTTTCTTTTTAGCCATGTGGTTGCCAACCATATCAGACAAATAATTTAAAAGAAACTCAAAATGTACGGTTCTCTAAAAGAAATTGAGATGCAGTTTTTATGTGCAGGGAAATGATTAATTTGATTGATTTGGGGGGGGGAGGGTTTCTCAGTGTGGAGGAAAACAGATAATGTACATCGTTAAATGATTTCCAAGACATTGATTTATTTAGCAAATATTTACTGAACGTCTATTTTGTTCAAAGCATTGTATTGGGCACTCTTGGGGAATAAAGAATTAGACATAGTCCTTGAACAGAAGGAAGAAGAGAAACTTATGTTTTTGGAGAGGCTGTGACTTATTTAAGCCCCACAATAGCCCCAGGAGATGAGAATTACATTATTTTCCCATACTTAAAAAAATACTGCTTTATTTCCAAAATATATATCCTTTTTTTTCCTTTTTTTCTCTTCAAATGCCATACAATAATGATGACAGAGTAAGATACTAAAATGTACTCACACTTCACTTTAGGAACACAGCTTCATTTTTAGCCCAAATTATTTTAAGGCAAACACATTGATAATCTTTATTTTATATCTATAGTAATATTGACCTATCCATTTCAACCCATTTTCCTGTTATGCTAGAGTTTTACTAGGAATTCTTTATTTCCCAGACATCTCCTGAACAATTATCTTTTCTCTGATTTATAACTGTAGTGAGGTACATCCAGAAGTGTTCCTGATATCAAACATTTGGACATTAACCCTACTGAATAATGTCTATCATTTATTCATATTGTCTGAATTTGTTATATCCAACTTTTGATATACTGGATTGAAATTATTAAATACTATATAGTGAGCAACAAAGATTCAAATCTACGTTGTCCTGATTTGTGCATGTACGTTCTTTTTGCTACTCCATATTGCTTCTCTCATTTTAACTTCTTCATAATTTCTCTAAGATATTTTCATAAATTAGGACTTTAAATGTAATCTGGAAGTATCATAGATATGGCTTGCATGTTTCACATACATATAAATTCATAGATTGAAAATATAAATTTTGAGTTTAATATATTTAATGTGTTTTAAAAACATAGATCTGTGTACTTTCCATACACATGCAATTAATTTAAGCAAAAAGTAAATAGCTATATGAAAAAAAAATCTCTTTTTCACAAGGACCATATTTCTGCAAGAGCTTAATTCTGTATTTATTTGGCTAGAATAATGTTAAACACTTTTAAATTAAGGCAAGATTCCCCTCCCCCCCAAAAAATGTTGACATCTTTACCAGCTACACAAAGTCAGGTTTTTAAAAACTAACTTTTCCCTTTTATGCTTCTTTCTCTTGATCCATGGACCTCAATTGCCAGCAAAAATTGTTGGGAATATTATGTGAGGTTTTTGAAGCCTATAACACGAATAGATTAGTGTCAGCAATAGGAGGCACATAATTCTGTTTTCAATACTGGGAAGCCATACAATGAAGGTTATACATTGGTTAAAGTAGTACTTTGTAACCAACCTATGGAGACAGAGATGGAGACATCCAGCTATTGGGGTAAGAGTTCCATGACCTGTAATTGTCAGCTCATGAAAAATTTCCATTTCAATGAGCTGCCTGGACAATTTAATTCAATAAATATTTAGTGAGCACCTATTACATTAATGACACAATTTTTTTG
This sequence comes from Suricata suricatta, assembly GCF_006229205.1. Classification (NCBI taxonomy): domain Eukaryota; kingdom Metazoa; phylum Chordata; class Mammalia; order Carnivora; family Herpestidae; genus Suricata; species Suricata suricatta. The sequence continues at coordinate 6,991,766 of NC_043717.1, read as the reverse complement.
GGACTCGAGGGAAAAGTGACCTTATTTTCCACAACAAAGAATAATTTTCTATTTATGAAGACACTGGTATAGAATATTTGGATCTGCATGATCTCAGAGGATTCCTGTTAATGTCATTATCTCTATTATGTTTCCTGTGTGTCTCTAAAAGGCAAAACAGCTTAATATTCTCTCCCACTTGAGAATGTCTTGATTTTGAAGGCAGGGAAACACTATGAGAGAAGATAAGAGAAGATAGGAATTTCTAGCTTTGGAGATCCAAAGATATAAATGAAAAAACTAGAGGCTAATTTGTCCTGGGTAGCTTCGATGATGCTTCCTTGCATGCAAGAGTGGAGTTTATGATCCCTCTTTATGTGCTTCAATGCAGAAACTAATAGACTGAGGTACAGGAATATTCAGGTGACATGGGTTCCAGGGGATGTGGAGAGGATGTTAATTTGAAGAGAAAGGGCACTGATTTTGAGTCAAGAGGGAATAAAAGAGGTAGCTAAACATGAAAGAAAAGTTGAAAAATGATAGCCCTTTCTAAAGATCCAGTCTTCTCAGAAAAGGTAGCTTCAACAAAGAGTCAAGAGGTATATTTGGAATCCCAGAGAGAGTATAAATATTTGTAGCATCTTCTACTAAGCCATTAGAGAGAAATCATAAAGGAAAAAACTCAAATCCAGAGATTTCTGAATGTTCCTTGCTAACTAGTTTGGGATTTGCTCTAGCCGCACTCAAACTGATGAGCAGGAATGAGAAAATCATTATTGGGATAGAAGTCAATCAAGATTGGGGACTGGCAAGGCAGGAATCCAAGAAGGTCCTTAATAAGAGGAATTTTAGGGCAAAGATATGGGCAAAGCTGACATTACTGACTACAGGCCCTCTCAAAATTGGGTCAAAAGGCTATTCGGCTACATGGGAGGTGTATTGGTTTCCTGTCCCTGCTGTAACAATTACCGCAAACTTAGTGAATGAAACGAAAACAAAATTTGTCATCTTACAGTTCTGGAAGTCAGATGTCTAGAGTGAGTTTCCCTGGGCTGGAATCATGGCGTCGGCAGGCCTCATTCCTCTGGATGCTCCAAGGGCTCATCTGTCTCTTGCCTCTTCCAGCTTCTGGAGGCTGCTAACATTCACTGGCTCATGGCTCCATCTCTGATCTCTGACTGGGGTCCTTCCACCTCCCGCTTCTAAAAACCCTTCATGATAACGTTGAGCCCACCAGGATAATCCAGAACCCTCTTTCCATCTCAAGATTCTTAATTTAATCAGACCCGCAGTTCCATTTTGCCGGTGGAATTGGCACTGACCTTAGCTGATGATCCACTGAGAAAGCAGGGAGGAATGAAGGGAATGGATGTCATGATGGGGAAGGAGTTTGAGATCACAGTTTGAGATCTTGATAACAATAGTGGTAAAGTGCATTATTATGCTTCCTTAGAGGGTTGGTGGCAAAGAATTGAGTTCTTAGTGCAGTGAAGTACAAGGATCTATGAGGTGTGGTATCAGAAAGGGCTTCAACAGAGCTGTTAAAACCTTAAAGGATGATGGCCACTGAAAGGGAAGACTGTGGTAAATGCCCAGTGTCTTAAAGGACCTGGGAAAGTGTCCTAGAATGTAACAAGAGTGAATGGTAAAGAAGGGATGTGTACGCATGTGGTAAAAGACTTAAAATCTGGGAATATTATTGTGTTGGTGGTGGGGCAGGAGTCTAGAAGCTGCAGAGAAGCGTAAGAAATGTTCCATTGCCTTCTGGTCATTAGAGAGCCTCTTCACAAACTAGCATTTCTTTAAATCCTCTACTTGTGCCCTAGATATTTCTGTTATCATTTTACAGATAGGCCCACTGGGCTCAGCAGGACTACACGACCAGCCACAGTCCATGTGGCTAAAAAAATGGCAGAATTGGGTTCATTTCCCAATTTTTCCGATACGAGTCTAATCTTTCTTTTCTTTCTTTCTTTTTTTAATTTGCATCTAGAAATGAGAGTGGCCTGAATAATACTGGCCCAATTGAAGGGAGTGTGAGAAAAATAAGGGAAGTTTATTAAACCACCAGATAATTTAAAAATTGCCATTCAACAGAAAAAGGGAAGAGGTGGTTTGAAGAAATTTTAAAACTTAGAAGCAAATATGAAAATGAAACGGTAGAATCTTAGAGGAAAAAATGTATCGCCTTGTGAACCACTGTCGTGTTGACTTGTTGTTCATTTTGTGGTGAATCCTGAAAGAGTTGGCTTCCATTTTTTCCATGTGGTATGGACACTGCAATTCTGGCTTCTGAGGTGACTGTATCACTTTGGAATTTCACATGACAGAAAGACAGGACAAACTCCCAAGCAAAACAGAAATGAATTCATGATGAATTCATTCTTGCAAGTTCTTGAATGGGCAAATCTGCTTAGTGATTGAGGGGTGTGTGTGTGTGTGTGTGTGTGTGCACACGCGTGTTCCTCAAAGCTAGTTCATTGGGAGCCCAGAAATCACTTTTCCCCCAAGTTAATGTGCCCTGGTTACAAAGCCTTTGAAATAATTGAGTCTGTTTGGGGGCCAACTGAAAGGAAAATCAGACAGACATTATACAAATATGACACTCCCCCTTTCTAGAATTTTAATTTAGAAGTTGTGAATACTGAGTGAATGTATAATTTCTTTTAGCCAGGCCTAGAGGGGCTATAATTTAACTAAAAGTTTAAACATTTTCCTAACGCTTTTATTCCCAGTTTCTGGTAAAGATATGGAAAAGGAAGGGAGGCAAAGAGGAGTTGAAAGAAGAGAGGATTTGACACACGAGTGACATTTTTTTCTATAATTATCGTGAAAAGAGAATTAAACATTGTCAGAGATTAGAGAAACACATTCTTTCAGGTGACTTTTTTTGGCCTTTCAACAAAATATTTTACCTCAACTCAACTATTCTGCTGATGTTTATATGAAGTACTGTGGAGGAATTTTAAATTTTATTTCTGCCTGTAATTTAATTATATGTCTTAAGAGTTAGTTTATTTTAGCTCAACTAGTGATGAATACGTTCAGCTTAGGAATAAATCAGAGTTAGAAGATTGCAGGGTAGGGGGATTACTCATTTAGGACATTTTCAACTTTTTCCTGTGTCAGACTTAGAAGATGTACCTCCAAAGAAGACCAATGCAGTGAGCACCTGTAATGGATTTTAAGCTTTTTGAAAAATCTCTCTGTGTTGCTGGAGGAAATTAGGAACCCAGTGAGCATGTCGCAAATCATATTAGTGTTGTATTTTCGTGTTCAGATAGAGATTCTGCTTGACAAGGAACCAGAGATCATTACCAAACACTTTAAACCTGCAATTATTTGTGAATGCACGAGCACTCTCTTTAATGGAAAAATGATGCATCAATTGCCAAGAGACTGGCTTCCAGAAATGCATTTCCCAATTGCTAAAGGGAAGAAATGGGATATATCAGAGAAGACAGGTTGCTAGAAGGAAGGGAAGGCTATCATGCTACACATTCCAAAAGAATATGGAACTATTACATGGGGAGTAGGTTTTCAGGCTGGGAAATAAGAAGAGTACATAAAACAGTGTCAGACATTCAACCCAACCTGAAAGGTTATGCTATTCTCCAGAAAAAGTGAAGAGCAAAAAGCTTTCTCAGTTCAGTGACATAAAACAGTCATGTAAGACCATTGGTTCTCTTTTAATTTTGTGAGTTAGAGAAACTGCTGTTGACTCTTCTTAAGGCTTGCAGAATTGTCTCTCGCTCATTCCTCCTTGTCTTTCCCTCACCACCATTCCACCATCATCGTAGCTCAATATTCACTCCACTGTGGGGGTCCAGTCTCTTGCCACCACTCCCACTTTCCCCCATGAGAGCTGTAGCCAAACAAGCCCAGGTTCTGAGGGCTCCATTTTCATATCCTACGGATGACAGTCTTGGCATCGTACGTAAAACGCTTGAGTGATGATTTCTCTTTTCTAGAGAGAAGGAAAACATTGACTTTGCAGGATGATTATGAGGAGAAGATAAGGTAAAGGTATGTCAACTGCCAAGCTTAGAGGCTGGCATATTTGATCGATGATATGTATCGATGTTAAAACTTTGAATGCTGCCAGTCTTCCACTAGGAAGGCTTAAAATCTTCCTTCCCCTTCTTATCTTCACCCAAAAGCCTTCATGGTGAGGATATTCCCAACCCAGTTGTCGGCCAGTTTCTCAACCTCCAGCACTTCACGGGCCTCCATCTTCACCTCATCTCTCATGCCTGTCCCTGCCACCACTGTCACTCAAAGCTGTCCAGCTCTGAATAATCACCTGCCTTCTTCTACATCCTCCATGTATCCCATATATTGACTCACTTAATTGTCGAAATAATGCACACAAGGCACTCTTGCTGTTGCCGTTTTAAAGAGAATGAAACCATAGCACAGAAAGACACTGATTTGTCCAAGGTCACACTACCCGGAAGTGGCAGCATCCAGATTCAAAAACAGCATTAATGGTGGCAGAGGCGGTGGTCTTAATCATTATATCCTGATTCCTTTCAGGGAGCATTGCATTCTTGCAACACACTCTCCATTGTTCAATGGGAATCACAGACCTTTGGTTCCTCATCCACCCCCATCCCAGGCCTCCCCTTGCTCCAGTCATCTCATTTAGTACCTCATCTGGGCCTCATGCCTCCTCAAAGACTTGGAAACCTCTAAGGCCATCAGTTTGTGTATGTGGTGGCTCCCTCTCTGTTCTCTTGTACCTCTCTTCGCTCTCCTTTCCATCTTTCTTATGTGTCTCAGTGAGGTCTCTGAATTCTGTATCACTGGCCTTCACATTCCATGTGTTTCCAACTTGATAGTTCTACCTCCAGTTGCCTCCTCGCCTCTGCCTTGGGCTTTTCCATTCCTGCTGCTATCACCTGAGTTTCAATACTTACTAACTCCCCATTTCCTCATGGACAGGACCTCCCAGTGTTCCTGTTCATCAGGCAGGAGTATCTTTACCCCCATCTGTCCTCTTCACTCTGTATCTATTACTTTTCTAAAGCCTACCATACTCAGAAACTCAGATATCCCCAACTCCTTTCCTTGGAGAGAGACAGAAGATTGCTTTTAGGGAAAATGGAGGATATGATAGGACCTAAACTCAATTCACAGAGGTTGGCACTCTATGCTAATCCAAAAGGCAAGTGGGCCTAATGATGGCTGCAGAAAAAGCTCAAGGAAGGGTCCGAAACAACTATCTCAGTGAACTATAGGAGACAGGAAGCCAACTGAATCTCCACACACGTACTGTTTATATAACTAGAGATATAATGGTGTCGAATATGTATTTTGAATAGTAAATTGAAAATCAATCTGTAGAATAGCTGGCAGAGCAAAACACATTTAGAGTGGGGTCACATAAAATTATTTTGGTAGTTTCCACTCAGCAGCGAGTTAGCAGATCTCCAATTCAAACTGGCATGTGAGTGGTTTTGTACTACCTGTTTAACATAAAAATGTTGAGTATAAATAAATCCCCCTGGATCAAATGTGGAGTGATTCAGGAAAGCTCTCTGTATACAGTGAATGTGTTTGATACAAGGAAATGAATGTCTGGTGCGAACTAGTGAATGGGAGATGGTTAGATTGCTAAAATGGAATATGTTGATTTCCTGACAAGGTAGATGAGCCTAATACAATTTTTAACATCAGAGAAACAGAGAGTAGACTGTCATTACCTTCTCTTTGTCCTTTAGGACTCGATTCAAGGGTCAACTTTCCTTGGCTATATTTTCTTGTCGTACTTTCTAGCCCCGGGCTGAGTTACCTGCGTGCTCTTCTCCTGGGTACCTACCTTTGTAGGACTACGTGCATCTCTTCTCGTGGCACTGATCACGGTCTGTCCTCACTTCTTTGATTTTCTTGTCTGCTTTACTATCTAGACTTGTACTGTACACTACAGTAGCCACTAGGTACATGAGGCCATGTAAATTTTAATTCATTAAAAATAAAATTAGTGCATTAGCCACATTTCAAGTACTCATTAGCCACAGGCAGCCAGTGGCTAGTGGCTGGTGACTACTATATTGGACAGTCCAGATATAGAACACTTTCATCATTGCAGAAAGTTCTGTTGGACAGGTGTCGAGAGCTTCTGATCCCCTTAAAGGATGGATTTTGCCCTTTTTATGTCTATATTCCCCACACCCAGCACATATTAGGAACTCAATAAATATTTGTGGGATAAATAAGTACAGGAAGTTCAAACACTGAGATGAGAGAAATAATGTATAATCTACTATTATTTTGAAGCCATATATGCAAGTGTCTGTCATTTGTTAGGTTGCCCTAGTGAACCTTTGATTGTAATTAGAAATGATGGATTAAAGACAAAATTTCCTGAATCGTGTGCAAGGTTGGCAAATCTGCGTGCATCCTAGTGGTCTGAGCTCTCAAGACATTGCTTTCCCCAAGGATTCATGGATATCATCTCTGGGTATATTGCCATCCAGCTGTGAGGTTTGCCTGCAGTAATTTGTGAATAAAGAACATTTCTCTTCTAAAATCTTCAAAATATAAGACTGTTTCCTTTCCTCTTGGAGCATTAGGTTACCAAATGTAGCAGTACAGCTGTCCCAAGCTTTATTTATTTATTTACTTTTATGTATTTTGAAAGAGTAATTTGAAAACTGATCTTAGAAGAGATGGGAGATAAATGCATCCAGGAAGTAACGTCAGATAAAAGGTTTTAATGGCATGCATTCAGAATCGGGACATTCTCAATGGCTGGCTCAAATCACAAAGAGAAGTATTAGCTCACAGATAGAAGCATCTATAGATGGAACACGTTCAGGGTGTTTAATTCTGTGACTTAATGATGTCAGCAAGGACCCTCCTTGCCTGGCTCGTGTCTTTGTGATCAGTGAGACTTCGGATCAGATGGCAGTAGAGGGTTCCAGGGAACACCTACAGGCACAGTGCTTTCTAAGGACAATAGACAAATTGCTCTCTCAGAAGAATTAGGAAACCTTTTCCAGAACCATCTCATCTCTTATTGGATATAATAAGGTCATATATCCATTCTCTATCCTGTCACTAGGGAGGGAACTGATAAATTACTCCCCATCAATCAGGTCTGTGCACGGAGCTCAAGAGTAGATTCCGCCTCCTTAGCATGAGACACATGTTGGCCTGAGAGTAAGAGATGTTTGAATCAAAGGGTGATCCCTTAGCAAGGAAACAAGGGAATGCATGTTGTATAGTTAACTAGTAATTTCTGCTAATAAATCACCCCAGTATTTTAGAATATATGACATAGAGTTCTTCTGAACCTCCGTGGAAAAATAACTCACTGATGGTCCATTGATGGTCATCCCAGATTATTTGCAAAGTCAGTAAAATTCACTAATAGTGTCAATATAAATCAATCCTTTCACACCAACTAAATCCTGAATTCATAATTTGGCTAACACGGTCTCTTATACTCAGTGGAAAATAATGAATTCTGAGATTTAGGTTTATATTCAAGCACCCAAGTTTAGGAAGACGCAGTGAACAAACCCACATTCTTTTTCTTCTATCTCTAAATTATAAAGTGTGATCACACTCTCTTCATCTCAACTCAACTTCTGGGATAGTGGGAAATTATTTAAAAATTAGGCTAGTGATTCTCAGTTGGTAGTGTGGCTAGGCAGGACCATAGCCATCAGAATCTTTTTGGGGTAGCTTCTTTACATGCATCCTTTACCTTTCTTCTCACTCCCTTTTTAATGTCCCTGCTTTTCTCTCTGATACTGAGAGTAAATTTTGGTGAAACATTTATCTTTTCCCAATATTCCAGTTCTTTATAAAAATTTTCCCCATGACATGTACAAAATCAATCTTTAAACAGTAAATGTCCTCCGATTCTGGAATCATTATTTCCTGGGCACTTACTGTGTACCAAGCACGGTGCCAGGTCATTTAGTACTCATTTGCCACACAGAAATTCTCCGTGGAGCAGCTCATCCCCGGGTTATAACTCAGAGACTCAGACTCATGTTTTGAGAGAACTGCTTGGAGGGTTCCCCTGCGAGTTGGTGGAAGAGCTGGGACTCAAAACCATAGTCTTTATCTAAAGACAGCAATCTTCCCACTAACTGATTGCTGTGCTCTTCTGAGAGAGATGTTCTAAGCCTGTGGAAAGTGAAGCAAAGCATTCCCAAAGCCATGGTTCAAGAGTCCAAAGGAGAGCTGGTAGTGGGGTCATAGCAGGCCAATGGGCAGAAGAGGGGAACCCTAGCCTTGAGTTTGTCATTGAGGAACTATGAGGCCTTGGGTAAATATTTAACATCCCTAGGCCTCTCTTCCACACCAAGGTTCTGCTAGATCAGGGGTTGGCAGACCATGGCCCTTGCACCAGATCTGACCTGTCACTTCGTTTTGTTTAGTTTTTATAAATAACGTTTTACTGGAGCACAACCATGCCCATTTCTTTACACATTGTCTGTAGCTGCTTTTGCCATGTCACGGCAGAGTTAAGTAGTTGTGACAGAGACCATGTGGCCAGCAAAGCCTCAAATATTTACAGTCCAGCCCTTTACAGAGAACATTGATGGGCTGCTGTCCTAGATCAGTGATCCTCAACTTTGGTGGGACCTTAGAACATTTAAAAATCACTGATGTCTGAATCCCATTCCCAGAAATTTTTATTTAACTGATCTGAGATGGGGCCCAGGCATTGCTAGATTTTTTTAATAAAACACCCCCAGGTAAATCTAATGTAAAGCCAGAAATTCTGTGAGTGGAACATGCTATGAGTCCATGAAGACATAGATGTTTTTAAACTAGTAAATAGCTGAATCATAACTTGAATATTTTGAATTCAGATCTCTAAACGTGGGACTTTTTACCACCACTTACATTAGTAACTTCTCTGGACCTCTGTCTCTTCATCTACAAAATGGGAATAATAGAATTTTTCCTGCCTGCTTCAATGATCCAATTAGAATGGCGTGTCCAAATGAACCTTGAAAGCTAGCAAGTGTTAAATAAATGTAAAACCCTAAATTTTTGGAAGCATTTTTTGGGAATGACTGGGAGAGATTTTAAAAACATGGATGTTAATATTTTTATTCTAATCTCTGGTAGGAGAAATATAGCTTAAGTAGTATTTTCTAAATTTTATTCTATTTCATGTTTTCAACTCTCCAGATAGATGAACAGCATATTTTCTTCTTTCTACTGTACTTTCAGTGTTTTTACATGATTATTTTTTTACATGTCCTCTGCAGTCTTCATTTATCCTACTTTGTTACATTTCTTGGGGTCTTTTTAATCATTCTCCAACCATTAGCTTCCCAAGCTTTCTTTCTGGCTGTGTGCCTTTGAACACACGCCAGTGACTGTGAACGCTTTCCAATTTGTGGACATTTTTTTTCCATTTTCTCCATAATTAAGTGCCTGGACCTGTCTACATTTTTCCAAGTGTGAGCTCATGAACGTCTTCTAAAGGCAGTGTCATCTCTTCACAACCATGGAGTGAAGCCTGTGAGTGTGGCCTAAACTATAATGTGGCCATTGGCCACTGGTTAGTTACTTCTTGGTTTCATTTTAGTTTTCTAGACAAAAACATTTTTACTGTTGTATTTCTGGATTTTTTTTATCATTGAAATTTTCTGTTTGTTTTCACTTTTAACAGCAACTGTCATTTTCCCAGTCCTAATTGTGATCTGCATGTTATACTGCAGTTGGTAGACTAGCTTGTGGGCCAAATCCAACAGCCGTCTAATTTTTTATTTTTATTTGAGATTGGTGGACACACAATGTCACATTCATTTCAGGTGTAGAACTGAGTGACTTGACAAGTTTCTACACTATGGTATGTCCATCACAAGTACAGCTACCATCCGTCCCATTCCATCACTATTATACTGCCGTTGACTGTATTCCTTAGGCTCTGTTTTCCATTCCCATGAATTACTCATCCCATCACTGAAGGCCTGTATCTCCCTCTCCCCTTCACCCGTTTTGCCCATTTCCCTCACCTCTTTCCGGTCTGGCAACCACCGGTTTGTTCTCTGTATTTATAAGTCTGATATGGCATTTTGATTGTTTATTCTTTTTTGTTTTGTTTTTTTATTCATTCATTTGGGGTTTTTTTAGATTCCACTTATGAGTGGAGTCATATGGTATTTGTCTTTTTCATTTTTACTTATTTCACTTAGCATAATACCCTCTAGATCCATCCATGTTCTTTCTTTAAAAAAAAACCTTTTTAATGTTTATTTATTATTTTGAGAGAGAGAAACAGAATGCAAGCAGGCGAAGGGAGAGAGAGAGGGAGAGATAGAATCCAAAGCAGGCTCCAGGCTCTGAGCTGTCAACACAGATCTAGGCACACAGCGTAAACCCAGAGACTGTGAGATCATGACGTGAGCTGAAGTCAGAGACCTAACTGACTGAGCCACCCAGGCACCCCCCCCATCCATATTCTTTCAAAGGCACAATCTCATCCTTTTAATGGCTGTCTAATATTCCATCGTGTGTATATATCACATTTTCCTTATGTATTTGTCTATCAATGGACACTTGGGTTGTTTCCATATCTTAGCTATTGTAAATAATGCTGCAATAGACCATGGGATGCATGTATCTTTTTGACTTAGCGTTTTCATTTTTATTGGGTAAATACCCAGTAGTGGAATTATTGGATTATATGGCATTTCTATTTTTAATGGTTTGAGGAAGCTCCAGACTCTTTCCACAATGACTATATCAATTTACATTCCCACCAAGAGTGTACAAGAGTTCCTTTTTCTCTGCATCCTCACCAGCACTTGTTATTTCTTCTCATTTTCACTTTAGCCATTCTGATAGGTGCAAAGTGATATCTCACTGTGGTTTTGATTTGCATTTCCCTGATGATGAGTGATGTTGAGCGTCTTTTCATGTGTCTATTGGCCACTAATGTGTCTTCTTTAGAGAAATGTCTTTTCATGTCTTCTACCCATTTTTAATTGGATTATTTGTTTTCTTGTTTGTTTGATTTATTTGGTGCTGAGTTGTATAAGTTCTTTATATATTTTGGGTATTAACCCCTTATCAGTTACATCATTTGCAAGTATCTTCTTCTATTCATTAGGTTGTTTTTTGTTTTGTCAATGGTTTCCTTCACTGTTTTGATTTTGATGTCATTTTTTTTTTATGTAATCCCAATAGTTTACTTTTTGCTTTTGTTTTTCTTGCCTTAAAAGACTTATCTAGAAAAATGTTGCCATGCCTAATCTCAGAGAAATTACTGCCTGTGTTCTCTTCTAGGGATTTTATGTCATCAGGTCTCACATGTAAGTCTTGAATCCATTTTGAATTTATTTTTGTGTATGGTATAAGAAAGTGATCCAGTTTCATTCTTTTGGATGTAGCTGTTCAGTTTTCCCAACACCAACTTTGTTGAAGAGGCTGTCTTTTCACCATTGTAAATTCTTGCCTCCTTTATCATATATTAATTGACCATATAGGCATCTGTTTATTTCTGGGCTATTGTAGTCCATTAATCTCTCTGTCTCTTTTTATGCCAGTACCATACTGTTTTGATTTCTATGGCCATGTAGTATATCTTGAAATCTGGAATTGTGATACTTATAGCTTTGTTCTTTCTCAAGATTCCTTTGGCTATTTGGGGTCTTTTGGGGTTCCATAAAAAGTTTAGGCTTAATTTGTTCTAGTTTTGTGAAAAATGCTGATGGTATTTTGATAGGGATGGCATTTAATCTGTATATTGCTTTGGATAATATGGACATTTTAACAATATTCTTCCAATCCACAAACATGGAATATGTTTCTGTTTTTTGGTGTCATCTTCCATTTCGCTCATTATTGTTTTATAGTTTTTGGAGTACAGTTCTTTCACTTCTTTGGTTAAGTATATTCCTAGGTATTTTGTTCTTTTTGGTGCAATTGTAAATGGTATTATCTTCTTAATTTGTCTTCCTGCTGCTTTGTTAATAGTTTATAGAAATGCTACCAATTTCTGGGTATTAATTTTACACCCTGCCACTTTAGTGAATTCATTTATTACTTGTAGGTTTTTAGTGGCATCTTCAGGATATTCTATGTATAGTATCACATTGTCTGCAAATAGTGACAGTTTAACTTATTTTTTAGCAATATATATGCCTCTTTTTTTGTTGTCTGATTGCTGTTGCTAGGACTTCCAGTGCTATGTTGAACAAAAGTGGTAAGAGTGGACATCCTTATCTTGTTCCTGATCTTGGAGGAAGAGCTCTCAATATTTCACCATTGAGTAGGATGTTAAGAGCTGCCTATTTCTGTAAATAAAGTTTTAAGGGAGTACAGCCACACCTATTTGTCTATGTACTATGTATGGTGGCTTTCATATTAGGAGAACAAAGTTGACGAGTTGACACAGAGACTGTAGGTCCCATAAAACCTAAAATATTTATTCCCTGGTCCTTACAGAAAAGCTTGCTCACTCTTGTATTAGATGAATATACTGATTTGGACTTCAGCTAAATAGTTTTAGAAGGGAATTAGCTATGATATATTTATATTTCTCTTATGTTTTACACATGTTATAGTAAAACCAGATTAAAGTGTACTAGTTTCCATTTATTGATCCATTCATCATACCACATGCCATGCATGGTTCTGAGCTTTGAGTATGGAGAGGGAAACAAGATACACAGGCTTCTTTGTGGATTTCCATGCTAGTGCAGTGACACAGACAAACAAACAAAGGCAGGCACCAAGATTACTTCAGATGGTAGATGGGGTGAAGAAAGTAAGACCTAGTGATATGGGTTTTTTTTAAGACTTTGTTTTTTCAATTTATTTCTTTAATGTTCATTTTTCAGAGAGAGGGAGAGACAGAGAGGGAAGGAAACACAGAATCTAAAACAGGCTCCAGGCTTGGAGCTGTCAGCATGGAGCCCGACTTGGGGCTCAAACTCACGAACCTCAAGATAATGACCTGAGCTAAAGTCAGATACTCCACTGCCTGAGCCACCCAGGCACCCCAAATACTTTGTTTTTAAGTACTCTCCACACCCAATGTGGGACTCAAACTTACAACCCCAAATCAAGAGCCCCATGCCCTACCAACCAAGCTACCCAGGTGCCCCAAGACCTAGTGATGTGGTAAAAAATGAGGTACTGGTTCTGTGATGATTAGGCAAGTGCTTCCTGAGAATTTAACCTTGGCATGAAATGTGAATGAATGGAGACGCAAGTATGTGAACAGGGGCAAGAGCTTTCCAGGCAGAGGGACCAATAAGAGCTAAGACCCAGAGGAGAAAATGAGCTGGATGTTTTCCAGAGATAGAGAGATGACCTCAGTGCCTCAAGCAGAATTGGAAGAGGGGAAGGAAGGTGGAAGCTGAGGCAGCGAGCAGACCTTCTAGGGTCATGAGTGTCAGAATACCAGAGTCTAGACTATGCTAAATGTGACTGAAGGCCTTGGAAGGATGGCAAACCTGAGAGAGACAGGCCTTGATATATTGATGAAGAGTCACTCTAACTTACCTCTGAGGGATAGAGTACAGGGAGTCAGGAGAGAAGGCAGGCATCCTAGTTTATAAGCTATTGACATAATACTATCTTCAGTTATAGAGGAAACTTAGTAACATTTAATGGAGCCCAGACCGCCACTTGGAAAAGCAGATCCAGTGTAACAAACTGGAAGGCAATGATGAATACACTACCATCCAGTCTCCAACTGAGCAGTTCAGCTAAGGAGAAGACATATATTATGTGGTACATTCTGCTATGGAGAACTCCTTTACTAGTCATTATTCTCTTGTTGCCTTGGCCAACAGGAAGCTCTGAATTTCACTTATTTAGTTCCATCAAATATATGAGTGTACATTTTCTTTCTACTTCCTTCCATGGCCTCAATTTCCTATGTTTATTTGGAATTTATGTACTTGCGTGAGAACTGTCTCAAATCTTGCTTTGAAAGAATTGGCCAACACATCAAGTAATAATGGAGTCTGCAGTTTCTAGGATCTACTGAACGTTCTGCAACTTGTTTTCCCTTTGTTCCCTCCATTTCTCTTTCTTTTCCTTAGTGTGTTTGTTTATACTAGCTGCGGAAAGAGGCTCTGAGAAGAGTTTATTATATACGTGATGAACTGCCAATTAAAATTGGCACCAAAGCATTGAAACAACTGTTCCTAATGGTTCAAGGATACCATGGACCCTTCTCGTCACTACTGAACTCAGTACACTTTGCAAAGTGAACTCACTCTTGTATATAAATATAAATATTTTTTTAAAGTTCTAGTTAGTTCACCACTAGGAAAGAACTCTGACTGTGACAGATTTCTCCACTACTATTACTACTCTGAGCTACATAATTAATTAAGAGAAGAGTTCAGGGAGAAATGGTGTGTCTAAACAGCTCGTTCATTGGTTCATGGAATGCTGGGCTCGCATCAGGCATATCTCTTTCTCAATAGAAGCACCATTCCATTGGAAGTGCAGGCAACTCTTAGATGCTAAATGCAAGCCTGAAATGCAAGCTTTCTCTAGGATGGATTTACAGTGTCAGGCTACACTAGAGAGGTGGAGGAGTAAACGGCACTCCGCAGACTGGAGTCCATCCTCAGACATGTTGGACCAGCCGCTGCAGCGCTATTCATCCATACATGTGGCCTAACAGATGGCAGGTGCTTGCACGAGATTTTACTATTGAGGAGGAATTTATTTCTTATTACTCTCTCTGTGTTCAGAGCGCAGAATCGTGCCTGGCATGGTAGCCGCACTGAAAGGCTATTTGTTGAATCACTTAATGAATGAATGGATGATTCTCTCAGGGCGGAGACATGTACCTAGATAACCATGGTACAGACTAGAATCTGATGAATGCCCTGAGAACAACAGCCAGGGTCGCAGAGAAGGCTGGGGGGTAGGGGTGGCGTATGAGCTGGGCCTTGGAGGCCGGGCACGGATGGGCCGGTTGGGGATCCTGGCGAGAGTCATCTGCTGGGAGGAAAGCACCAATAACCTAGTCAGCAAGTAGTTCTACTTGGCAAGTTCAGAAATCCCAACAGTTAGGGAATATCTGAACCCTTTGATGGCAATACGCCTCTTTCCACCTGCCCTTCAGAATTAACAAAAAAGTATCTCCTCATTGTTTCATGGTGTAAATTAACTAGTTTTAAATAGAATGTATTTAATTTTGATCAGCAAATACTTATTTTAAGGTTTTAATGGTTAAGAACTTTATTCATGAAATATAAAGATAAATTTCTTTTTTCCTGTTTAGTAAGTTCCCATTTAGCAGTCTTTTAAAAAATTTTTTTAATTGTGTTTTAAGAAAATACCTAAGGTCTGTGGGGTGAGGGGAAGCATTATTTGTTGAAAGAAGCGCTGTTTACCATTCACGGTGACCTTATCTGCACCCAGAGGCCACAGCGCCTGCTCCACAAATTGTTACAAGCATTAAGAAAATATATTGGCAGACATTTTAGCAGTTACAATGGGCCATACAAATGCAATCCTGGATGGAGAGTTGGGAAATATTCTTCTACTTGGTTTAGAGCCTACTGTACAGTCTACATGAAAGAGAAGGAAGGCAGGAACTAAATGGTAGAAATTTGGAGAGGATCCAATGCACGTGTCCTTCCAGGAATAGCATGAATATGGCTCAGTGAAGTTCACAGGAACAAAGTTCACAAGAGGCAGAGGACATGAAAATGGCTAACGTCTTGAACCTGTATAATTAGGAAGATGATGTTAGTGGGCACACACATGCACACACACACACACTTATATAAATACATACACATGCATACAGATATACTTGTGTATTTTGTAAAGATGAGAATGGAACTAAGATTCTACAGAATGTCCATCATCTACTTATATAGCAAGGACAACCTGCTTTGGTGGTTTTTGCCCAAGGGTTTGGGGCAAAGTATGGTTGAACTTGACACGGTTGCACAAAATAGAATATGTGATTGACAATGGTTTCGTTAGCCATGAATGCCATGGAGCTGTGGAACAGAGTAGTAAGGATGCCTTGCGGCCAGTTTTACTAGACTTTTCAAACACCAGAGAGCTAATCCTTCTGATGTAAGTGGCTTGCAGAATGGGTACAAAAAATGGGGTGTCCTCTATGATACCCCTATCTACAGATTCCCATGATCATCTCTACAAATGGGGATTGGAGAGGGCACCTGGAGGGCTCAGTGACTTAAGCGTCCGACTTTGGCTCAGGTCATGATGTCATTCCCTAGTTTAAGCCCTGCGTCGGGCTCTGTGCTGACAGCTCAGAGCCTAGAGCCTGCTTTGGATTCTGTGTCTCCCTCTCTCTCTGTCTCACCCCTGCTCACACTTTGTCTCTGTCTCTCTAAAAAATAAATGAACATTTAAAAACTTTTAGATAAAAATAAAATGGGGATTGGCAGTGTAGAAGGGAAGGGAGAAATATGAAAACAGAACAGAATGCCTGAATTTAGTCATCTTTGAATCACTGAGTCACTCTGCAAATATTTGTTGAGTGAATATTCATTGAGTGCCTGACCTTGTATCAGTAGAGCCCAGGGCTACAAGGGACAAGCTGGTCCCACTATCACGGTAAGCACAATGTCGTCAGGGACGAAAAGACAAAAGAGATTGCTGCTATTTGTAATTCGTAAACCCTAAATGATCTGGTTAAAAATGTTCTATCTACTTTCTGCATTGCCTCTCATGTCTCATCATCCCTGAGATCATTGCTGTCACTCCTAGATGAGTGACAACGTGACCATGTCACAGGGGAGGACATTATCAGGGCTGAAATAGGCAACCACTTGTGCAGTGGGTCCTGACATGTACCAAGAGCTCTGCTCATTTAAAAATAGCCTCTCCAGCAGCCACGTGAGAGGCCTGGATGTCCTACTTGAGACTTGCACCTTGGAATATAGGATTAGACCTCAAGCAGTTTCTTCAAACTCTTTACATTAGTAATAGTTCCCAAAATGAGTCCTGCAGACACCAAGGAGAAAAGGAAGCAGTCTGTTTTTAAACACATTACTAAAAAAAAAAAAAAAATCTGTACTCCACTGACCCATCTAAGATATTTACAATGAACATTCAATTCACATGGAAAGCTCTGGAAATAAAAGGTTTTGAGAAGTTTTGATTCCCCACATCTTAGCCACAGGACTCTTCTCTACATGGGACTCAGTTCAACAGCCTGTAAGGCATATGGCTTTTGGGAAATGCTGCCTCATCAGATCGGGCAGTATCTGCAAAAGCAAAAAGTTGAGGTTCAAGGGACTGGAGCCACAGACAAGTAAATTTGAACGGAAGAGCAGGAGATGATTCTGGAGTGTGCATCCTCCTGGCAGCCGCCTGCCTGCACCTTGGCCTTGTTCACACGGCTGGGCCGAGTGCTGACCCACAGAAATGGAGCAAAATCCCATTCTCAGTCGCCTTGTTGCTCAAGGAATTTTTAAGAGACAAGGGTGAAGGATTCCAACTGCAAACATATATACATGTGGGTGTAAGAAACATAAACAGAAAAGAGCACTTATGGGTAACAGAAGTGCCAGCTGGGACTTTAGTCCGGAGTAGTTCTTAGAGTACACGATCCATATGGTGTGTTTAAAATAGACCACAGAGTCTGAAAATGGAGCTCCTGAGAAAGTCACAGATAAAAATCTCAACTGTTATTTTCATATGTAAAAGCTGGAATCATCTTGTAAAGATAATTCAGGATGAAATATTTCCATTTCCATTCGAACACGGAATTATTTGGTTTTCATTGCATTTGAAGAGTCTGTTACAACACTTCAGTTTTTATCTGGCAGGAAAAGACATAAAGAGAAGAGAGGCAAAGGAAAAACCTGGAATCAAATGTTCTAATAATTAGTTCTACTGGGAAACAGGGAAAGGTGACTTGTACAATTATAAGTGTGGAGGGTGCTTGACCATATGGCTTTGTAATAAAAACCCCAAATCACTTTCAACTCTGTTCTGTGCTTAACTACTTTAATTCACTTCCTGAAATCATTTGGTGAAAATGTTTTCATGAAGAAGATGAAATAGATACTAAATAGATAAATACGTAAGTAGACTGTTTACTGAACATATGTTAAGGAGGTTTGTTGTTTTTTTTTTTCTGACTCATGTTCCATACCAGTTTTTCAACCTTTTGAGGCTTATAGTTGTGTTATACTTATCCTAAGTGCACAAATAAAGTTGTGGCACAGAAGTAGGCTTTTATAGGAATAATATTACGGTTAAATATGATTGTGCTTCAAAATGTGGAAATGTCACATGTGGCTGATAGCCACCAACCTGTCCATCCCTCTTGGCATAAGGACCAAGCAAGATTCTTTAGGTTTATTTGAACATGGCATACATAGAATCAGTTCCATATTATTGTATCCTCTGACTAACAGTTGTTGTGTCAAAGTAAATTGCTGAGTATGTCATCGCCTAAATTAATAATGTTGACATATCACTTCTTACAGTTTATTTATGTAATGTGTTTTGGGGTGAAAAAGTTGATATTCTGAGGGAAAAAAAGAATTGTCCCCAAAGTGATAGAACTCTTAAATCTGCTATGGCAAAAAAAAAAAGTCATTAAGGGCACAGTTATTACATATTAAGTATCATATATTATATTTAGTAAGGCTGCATGATAATTTTCAGCTCACTTTAAAGAAGAATTGTGCTAGAAGACTTGTGGAAGAATTTTAATTTTTAGATCAAAGAAACAGGAATACATAACTTGCTCAGGGACTTATATCAAGTTTATAATAAATTAGACAACACCACTTTGCACAGCAATTTTGGAAAGTTTGAATCCAAGCAAGTCAAGCAAAGAAAGATTGGTCTCTTGGGAAGACCCCAGGGAGCTCTGACAGAAGAGAAAAGCTTTTGTTCCGGACTGGCCACTACCCAGCTCTGTGGCCTTGGAAAAGTCTTATAATGTCTGGGAGCTTCTCTTTCCTCATTTGTAATAAAAGAGGAGTGATTGCCCTAGATATCCATTAGTCCTTCAAGTAGTTATGTTCTGGAAGCTAATAATGTATTTGCTAGCCTCTTAAAGCAGAAAATACAATACATGCAGGATTTTTGATTTCCGATGCCTCCGGTGGTTACAGAGTTATGCCCACGCCTACGCCTATGCCTGTGCCTCCACTTGTAACACAAAGACATTGATTCGAACGTTTTGGAATAAAATCTAAGTCATCTCACACCCCCACCTTCCTTTATAGAAATCGTGGGACCCTACTGGGTCCAAAAGGATTTGAATACTACATCAGGTTGCTCAATGACAACAGGCAGACACTCCCAGACTATCCAGAAACTCGAATTGCAAACACATTCTGAATTAGAGTCAGTAAATCACTAGATATTGTCGGCACCTACTATGTGCAATGCCCTTTGTTTCCTGCTTCCATGTTCGTCTCTGGAGCATTAGTTTGGTGCCCGGTCAGAGTTTCAGGAAATTAGTTGCTACTGAGTTTTTCTCAGAGTATTTCCAGAAGTTGGTTTAGCGCCACATGGGTGATGATAAAGGTGACATAGGCTATTTTACATAGAAATAAAAACATAAGAGCTGTGCCTTCAATGAAAGGCACCCGAAGTCTGAAAAACAAAAAACTGCTCATACAATTTACCTCTTTTGAAATTGGGTTTGTACCCCCATGGTCCCGGGGAATAATAAACATTTTAACTCTAAATCAGATTGTCTCAAACATTCTTGACATTTGGGGCCAGGTGATTTGTGGTTTGAGGGGCTTCCCTGTGCATTGCAGGACGCTGAGCAGCACCCCCGACCTCTGCCCACCAGATCCCAGTGGCACGCGCTTCCGCATTGTGACAACCAAAAAGGTCTCCACCCATTGCCAAAGGTCCTCTGGGGTGCAAAATTGCCCGCAGTTAAAAGCGACGGCCTTATAGCAAGATAAGTTGGCAATGATACCATATCACAAATTTTGTTTTCTTGAAAATAATGCTGGGGTAATTGTATATTTGAGGAGTAAAAATAGTTTGATGCTAATTGAACCCTGCTTTAAGTTTTTAGCGCTGCTCTGCTGTTATCTACTTGTGAATGGGGTTCAACAGAGTTAATTTACTGCCCTTTTACATTTGTTAGGCAACATGGAATTAATTCACATATGTGGAATTAAAGCCCAAGGAGGGAATCGGGCGTTAGTCCATATATTAAAATGGGTGGAGGGAGATTACCCTAGAAGTTACACAAAGAAGCACTTGTTTCTTTCTCTTGGAGTGGACCTAAGAAACTTAATTTATGTTGATGTTTTTCTCCTTAAGAGTTGGAAACGAAGAAAATAAAGCCAGAACACAAGAACATTTAAAAACAAATAAATCAGTCATTTCTTCCATACTTATTTCAGTTAATAATGTTCTCACCAGATGATAATGGATAAATTTAAACTTCTCCTGGAAGATCATTTTGCATTTGTCCAGGAAACTTATTATAATCAGATGCAAGCTAGCAGTTTGTGAAAACATTCAAAAGGGGAGAGTCCTGAGGAGTTGTTTATATGTAGATATGGAATATGTTTATGTATATATATTTGTCTGCGTGTGCCTGTGCGTGCGTGTGTGTGTGTGTGTGTGTGTGTGTGTGTGTGTGTGTTGTAACCCAGTTTTGCCAGAATCTGAGAGACCAGCCAGGGGACCACTGTCATGACCTACAAGAGACCGGACTAGGTCATTTGGACCTAGATTTTAAGTGGAGGTGATGAGAGCAGGTGATCTGATTTTCTGATGAATGAAATGTGGATATGGGAGGAGTTGAGGCTGTCCCTAAGCTCTTTGGCCAAAGCGTAGAGATGGATGGAGTTGTCATTAGCCGAGATGCAAAGACTAGGAGAAGCAGGATTGGCGGCGAAGGGCAGGCTGGGGAATATTAAAAGCTCCACATTGGGCGTATGACATTTGCCATGCCTATTAGACACCCACCAAGGGCTGTCAAGCAGGCAGGTAAGGGATAAGTAGAGTTAAGAGTTGTACTGCATACAGATAGTACATAAAGTCACATGACTGGAAGAGATCTATTAAAGAGTGATAGGGAAAGGGGAAAAAGAGGGAAGAGACAGGAGGACTGAGTCTCCGGACTCTCTGATCACAAAAGTCAGCTACACAATAGTCAAAAGGTGTAAGCGCCCCAAATGTCCATCAGCAGATGAAACAAGTTGTGATTATCCACACAATGGAGTATTAATAAGCCATAAAAAATTAAGTACTGACATGCTGTAACATGGAGAGACTTCAAAACACTATGCTGGGGCACCTGGGTGGCTCAGTCGGTTAAGGATCCAACTTTGGCTCAGGTCATGATCTCAGTTTGTGAGTTTGAGCCCCATGTCGAGCTCTGCGCTGACAGCTCAGAGCCTGGAGCCTGCTTCAGATTCTGTGTCTCCCTCTGTCTCTCTGCTCTTCTCCCATTTGCACTCTATCTCTCTGTCAAAAATAAATAACATTAAAAAAAACACAATGCTGAGTCAAAGAAGCCAAAACCAAAAGGTCATCATTTCTATGAGTTCTGTTTATACCACATGACCAGAAAAGTTAAATCCACAGAGATAGAAAGCAGATTAATGGTTGGCAGGGACCAGGCAGAGGAGGAACGAGAATGACTGCTCCAGGGACACAGGTGTCCCTGTCATATGATAGAAATGTTTTGGAACTGGACAGAGGGGGCAGGTGTGCAGCATTGTGACTGTACTAAATGCCACTGAGTTGTTTACTTTAAAGCGGATCGTTCTACATTATGTGGATTTTACCTCATTTAGGAAAGATGAGTTGGGGAGAGAAGAAGAGGCCAACAAAGGAGACAAAGAAGCAGCCAGAGGGGCAGAAGGAAAGTCAGAATAGTGTGGTGTCCTGGCCACCAGGTATAGAGAGTGTTTCAAGGAGGCCAGTGGGATGAGCCCTGTAACATGGTGAAAGTAACCAGGGAAACCTCAGTTAGAGCAGCCTCGGTGGGGCGCCTGCAAAAGCTTGATCAGAGGAAATTCTTAAGATTGGGAGGCGGGAAGTTAGAAACGGGAAATAGAGACAAAACTCGGAAAGACTTGTGTTGAAAAAAGAAGTCAAGAATGGAGCAGTATCTGGAGAAGAATTGGGTGATGGGAAAGAAAACTGCATGTTTCGAAAGCGATTTTCAAACTTTGACTTAATGACTCTCTCCACCCCGTAATTACTCAAACGTGGCCAGTGGGGTCTCCCGCTGCAGAGTGGATTCGCTTACAAACCCATCCGTCACCCTAGCCTACCGTTATCACTGAGGGAAGAAACACAGTCAGAGAGCACAATTATAGAAGTGCAAGATGACTAAGTGACATTTGTGTACTTAAGGGGTACATAGCACACACGTGGAGACACATTCTGTTTACCGGCCCTGACTCAGAGGAGCGGAAACGCAGTATTTTAATTGTGTATCGTGCTGCTTTTTTTGGCACTGTACCAGATGCCGACAGGCTTGTTGATACTAGAAAATACTGCGGCCTGCAAATAATAGCTGACAACAGGTTAATATTTGTGCTGCGGAATGAAGCTGTAGACAGTGTTTTCACTCTCATTTTAGTGACCTGTCCAGGAAGCCAGCCTTGACCCGAAGCACGCATCTAATTAGAGCGTCCTCCCCACATGATGGGGGGAGAGCACTGCAAAGACAATGAGATTAAGCCCGAAAGTAGAGGTGACTTGTTTGCTGTTTGGGAGGTGTTCGCGTGAACGGGTTTTATAGTGAGATACTGAAATTGAAGTAGCAGAAACACATAGGAAAAGAGAAGTCGTTCTCAGAGTACAGACACTTCTTTGGTGGAGTTGTGTTATAAATGACAGGAAATAAGGGATGGAGTAGCTGGAGGGGACTGGAATAAATGTTTCTATTTACA
The DNA here is from genome assembly GCF_006229205.1 of Suricata suricatta. Lineage (NCBI taxonomy): Eukaryota > Metazoa > Chordata > Mammalia > Carnivora > Herpestidae > Suricata > Suricata suricatta. The sequence goes on along the minus strand of NC_043717.1, from coordinate 6,968,952 downwards.
TAGAAGAAACAGTAGGATACTTGTAAATGTAAGTTTTAAAAGTTTAGGGGTGCCTGGGTGGCTCAGTTGGTTGAGCGTCCGACTTTGGCTCAGGTCATGATCTTGCATTTTGTGGGTTCGAGCCGTGCATCGGCCTCTGTGCTGACAGCTCAGAACCTGGATCCTGCTTCTGATTCTGTGTCTTCCTCTCCCTCTGCCCCTCCCCCACTCGTGCCCTGTCTCAAAAATAAACTATTTTTTAAAAATACAAGTTTTACTTGTTCCTTTCTTTAAAAATCTTTTAATGTGTATTTATTTTTGAGAGACAGAAGGAGAGCATGAGGGAGGGACAGAGAGAGACAAATAGACAGAATCCAAAGCAGGCTCCAGGTTCTGAGCCGTCAGCACAGAGCCCGACGCAGAGCTCGAACCCCCAAACTGCAAAATCATGCTCTGAGCTGAAGTCTGATGCCTAACCAACTCAACCACCCAGGCGCCTCCAGCTTATTCCTCTTTTTACTCATAATTTCTCAAATCTTATTATTAATAGGTGAATGCACTAGCAAATCAATATGCATCACTCACACCTAAGAGCACCATGTTAGGAAAGCAACCATGGCCCTTTCTTTAGTTGACATTTCTTTCTCAAAATAACAAATTAAAGCACACCTTTAAAAATCTGCATTTCATACATTTGTGAGTTTTCCCATGCTTGTTCCTCAAATAAGAAGGGCTAGAACTGCTGTGACAGTGGCCAGCAGAATGGGTACACAGAGTGGGAGGCGACTGATGGATCCACTGGACAATCAGTTCATTTCAGACGTTGGTCTGAGAGCAAACTACATGGTCACGTTGATGCATACGTAGCACTCATGTCGCTCAACCTACTCCTGTCTTTCTAAGGGGAAAAACGCAAAAACGGGATGCGTGGGGAATTGACCGCCAAACATCTGCGTTCAATTTTTCAGCAGCAGTGACCACCCAGAGGGCAGCAGCTTCTTCCCAGGGAAACTCAATTACACCAGCACGAAATACCTTAACCTCCTGGAGAAAAGCTTCTGCCTTTGGTCAAGCAGGGGGAAAAAAACTGCTTTGGAAAGAGTGTCCCAAAGTGCTGTCCCTTCTTTGGTTCAAGAAGGAACTGTAGAGAGGAAAACTTTCTAAGTCCAGTAGTTTTGCCTTCTTCAGGAGCAAATTCTGGAGGGAGCAGGGGAGGCAAAGGGGGGGTCACTCCCGGCCACGTCAGCGAGATCTTGTGTCTTATTGCCAGTCTGTTGAAGTCGTTATCGCTTGAGACCAGAGTATTCTAATTGGGTGCATTCCTGGAAGAATTCAGAACTATATTCCTTTAGGTCAGTGCTTGTCTGGATCAGCCAGAGGGATTTTTAAGGCTGGCCCCCAGGTGCTTCTATGCACTGGCGACATCTTTGAATGTTCCAGAAGCTATGATGGATTCGCATAGAGCCTCAGGTGATGTTCATGGTGTGTCAGGTGCCACTTACCTGCCCAACGAGCCTGCCTTGCCATCTGCTCCGTTGAACCCTCTATGTCAGATTGTCAGCTCTTTACGTTCGCATCGACTCTTCCTGTATCCCTCCTGTTTTATGGGCAACAATGTGTTCTTTACCAGTCTTTACCTACTTCTACATTAGGAGAGTTACCTTTATAAGGTCCAATGCTGAGCCTAAACTTTCTTTTCATGATTTTGACTGAATTATTTGCTGGAGCAGCTCCTGTTTTTATAGCATTTCCTCCTGTTGGGCTCCAGCACCCAGAAGGGAGTGTCTTATTATTCCATGAGAGGGCAGCCTGCCCACTGCCCTGTCACACCATCACCTTAAGGGTAGACTTCAAGGCCCTTCTCTCTTATGGCTTCAAGCCTGTTGTCATGCCTGGTGTATAGTAACATTCTGTGAGTATGTGTTGAACAAATGAGTGGACAAACGAACACATGAATGGGGTGAACTGTCAGTCATTCAGGACCTGAAACATGCTTTGCGCACCAGCCTGGGAGGATTCAACTGTGGACTCTGATGCCAGGTGACCTGGGTAGGAATCCTAGTTTCATCCCTTATTGGGTACTGTGACCTCTCTCTGCCTCAGTTTTCCTCATCTCTAAACTGGGTAAATAGTAATACCTACCTCTCAAGCACCATGAGGGTTACTAGAGGTCATTAAGCAGGAAGAACTATGCACGGCATGTATTAAGACTATGCAAAGATCAACCAGTTTTTAAATCTCTTCGCCATGCCCCCAAATCTCTGCTCAGGTCACATGCAGTCCCACAGCTTTGGGGATGCCGTCTCGTCTCCCGGAGTTTGGCTGTCCCTCTTCCTTACTTACCACGTCCCACAAGCTCCTGTTAAAAAGTTCCACAATCTGTGTGAGCTGCCATAGTCATAGGCACCACCACGTGTATACCTCTGTTGGAGTGCTTATATTATTTTGTAACTGGCTGTTGTCTGTCCTTCCCACAAAAATATGAGCTCCTGTAGGGTTGGGACACTCCTTCATCTGTAGATCCCTGGTGGGGCCCATGAGAAAAATTGGACCCCCCAAAATGTCAGACATTGAGGAGTGTCTGGACCACAGTGACATTTCTGAGTAAGAATATATCTCTGTGTTTGACTACGTTTTTGAGGCATTAACTGGATAAAACGCCAAAGCAGCTTTTCTCCAGGAGTAACTAGAAGATTCAAAGAACTGAAAGCTGAAAGATAATATGTGAATTACGAGGATGCGAAAGAATGCAACAGCTCGCCAGGAACTTATCAAATTCCAAGTGCAGTAAATTAAATAAAACCAGAGGCTACTGCGAGAGACAGTTTTGAAACTGATACGGTTCAGTTGGTGGAAGGAGGGCGCAGCCCAGGCTGCACTGTTGCGGGGCTGCTTTTAGCAAGCTTTTCAACCTTCCAGACTCTCCCCAGACTCAGGGTGATGTTATCATGTATGGTTCATTATCAAAACCCCATCCTCAGAGCAGAGAAGAAACATTAAACATGTCCATCATGGGTACAGAGCAAAAACAACTTGTGCCCTAGGGTCAGGTACACCAGTTCGGAATCTAGAATGTCTGAAACTTTCTGATACCAGTATTTATTTTCTTAGTGCCTGTCGCCAAAATTCAAACGCTTTGGTTCATTTCTCACTAGTGCTTAGGTTTGGGTCATATAGAGTACTGTGTTTAGTGATATTTTTTGCAGCGATTAAGGTGACAAGATATCTCGTCATTGTTAAAGTTGTTTATTAGAATAGAGTCAACATCATAAAGCAGTTAAGAGTAAGGACTCCGCAGCCAGACGCCCTCCATTCAGATCCCAGCTCTACCACTTGAGAGCCTTGGATGATGCGCTTGGATTCTTCAGGCTTCAGCGTTTCCGCCTATAAAACGGGCACCATGGCCGCCGCTATGTCAGAGAGCTATTGTGAGGTTAGCAGAAAATAGCATCATCCTGGAGCTCAAGAAAGGGATATTTGCTTCCATCCATGGATTCCCACTGGGCGCCAAGGGGCCTGCTGCCCTGCCTCGGTCTTGCCATGCTTCTGAGACACACCTGATCATCTCTCAGAGATCTATGCATCCTTACTCTCTTAAAGTATGATGTGGCTAAGAGAGAAGCAACAGTTTCACAGAATGGTTTAGCCAGTTATTTCTCTTTATCAACGGCAAGGAGGCTGGCCCTCAGCTGAAAGATCCACAGACTTAGAATGCATAAAGCATAATGTGATCCTTCTCAACCTTGGCTTCCATCCACTCAACGTTAAGTAAAACTCAGTGTCTGAGCCCCCCCCCCCCCCCCGCCCAGACAAATTAAGTCAGAGTCTCCTACAGGAGGATACTTGGGATCTAGTATATTCTTATAGGCCCCCAGGTACTTAGAATATGTAGCAAAAGTTAAGAGAAATTGTGATAATTGCTCAATGTGGTGGGAAGAAATTAGACCAAAACGAGGCCATTCAAAACTAGATCTATTGGCAGTTCCTCAGAAAGTTAAAGATACATTGCCATATGACCCAGCAGTTCAGCTCTGCGGTGTGTACCCGAGAAAAGTATATTCAACACTGAAACTTATACATGAATGTTATTAGCAGCACTATTCGTAAGAGTCAAAAAGTGAAAACAACCCAAACGTCTGTCAGCTGATGAATGGGTACATAAAATATGGTTGATCCACACAATGGACTATTATTCGGCCATAAACAAGAATGAAGTAGCGATTTATGCTACAACTTGGATGAACCTTGAAACTATTACCCTAAGTGAAAGACACCAGGCACAAAAGACAACATATTGTATGACTCCACTTATATGAAATGTCCAGAACAGACCGTAGAGACAAAAAGCAGATTGGCAATTTCCAGGGGCTTGGGGTAGGGGGCAATGAGGAGTGACTGGTATTGGGGAATGGGGTTTGGGGGGAAAAGCAGTGATGAAATGTTCTAGAATTTTATAACAATAATGATGATTGCACAACTTTGTGAACATACAAAAACAAACAACTACAACAACAAAAAAAATGAACTGTACACTTTAAAAGGGTGCATTTTGTGATGTGTGAATTCTGTCCTTTAAAAACTATGTCTGTGGCGCCTGGGTGGCTCAGTCGGTTAAGCCTTCGTCTTCGGCTCAGGTCATGATGTCACATTTGTGGGTTCGAGCCCCGCATCAGGCTCTGTGCTAACAACTCAGAGCCTGGAGCCTGCTTCTGATTCTGTGTCTCCCTCTCTCTCTTCCCCTCCCCGCTCATTCTCTGTCTTTCTCTGTCTCAAAAATAAATAAAACATTTAAAAAAAATAAAAACTAGGTCTGTTCCTTCCTGTTTGTGTGACACGGGCATAGGAATTACTGAAACTGTTTGAACTCTCTGTGTCTCTCTTCTATAAAACAGAGGAGAGCTCCCATCAGGGACGTTGAAAGGAATGACGTTGATGATGTCTGTGGAGCCCCTGCACATGGTCTTCCCTCGACACATGGGAGTGCGCCGCCCCTTCCCTCCCTGCCTGAATTCCACAGAGGGCCCCATGGCGACACTAAGGGACAGGTGGCCACAGGGAAATAAAGAGCACCGAGCAAAAGAGTGAGAGCTGCCCAGTCACCCCTCCCTGGTCCAGCTCCTCCTTTATGAGCTGGCGCTAATCTCAGGCAGGTCATGCTGGATGTGACGCATGGAATGTTTGCAACCTTCACCCTTGGTGTGATGGTATTTGAGATGGGAGGTTCTTAGGGTTGGATGAGGTCATGCGCGTGAGACCCTCAGCATGGAAAAAGTGTTTTTACAAGAGACACCAGAGAGCTTGCCATCTCTGTCTCTCTGTCATGTGAAGACACAGCAAGAAGCTAGCTAAGCAAGAGAGCCTCCCCCAAGAACCGAACTGGCTGGCACCTTGATGTTGCACTAGTGGTCCAGCCTCCAGAACTATGCAAAATAAATGTCTGTTCAGTCATTCAATTTATGATATTTTGTTCGGGCAGTCTAAGCAAACTAAGACATGGAGTGAAATCAGGGATAGTGCTTTGGAGAGATGACACATTCAACAAAGGTCAAGCGTATGAAAACTTTGGCAGCAATATCACAGATAAAATGACATGATTTTCTTTTTTCTTAAATTGTGGCATCTCTTTCCATTTTAGCCATGTGCTTGCCAAACCCTATAGAAGACAAATAATTTAAAAGAAAACTGTATTATCTTTTTCTAAAATGGGAAGATTCACAACTGAAGCCCATATGACATGATTATTTTCCTTATTGCGATGGAGCAAGCAGTTAAATTAGGTTTGCGGAGCAGTGCAATTAAAGTTCTGCTTGGCTAAGGGGGTTGAATTCTGGTTGGATAAGGAGAAAGCAGCATGCTCGAGTTAGTCGCCAACGTTTCTCTGCTCAATTCTGGAGAATTCCCAAGCTTTACCTATCAGTGTTTCGAATCTTCAGGACTTGGAAGGAGACATTAGAATTCTGGAGAATTGCATTCTTGTTAAGTTACTTCCAGCCTTTTCCAAGCATTTTCTTCCACTCTTACAGATATGTTACATTGTTGAATAAATGAGGAATTTTCAGATTGGCATTATTTAAAAAGAATTGTGGCTTCTAACAGATATTCAAACACTGGAAAATGCTGACAAATGTTACTGGGTACTATCTAAATAACTTCACATTCAGGTCTCCATATAAGGTTAACAATACCAGTACCCAGAGTTAGACATGGAAGTCGCCAATTAAAGGACTTAGTTGGCTCTGAAAACTCGTCAATTCTTGAACACCAATCCTAGGATTTGTATAAAATATACTATGCATGTAAACTTATTTCTATCTATTTTATTTACAAAGAGCACACATATATAACATGGCCACAGCTGCCAGCAAGGCTGACTGGTTGACTCACAGCCACTTTTCCGCGCTCCTGTCCTGGTTCCAAAAATGCCAACCTTGTCCTTTGACTCCACGCATGTGTCGGAGTTCCCTGCTCTTACTTTTGACTTCGTGGCAGTGACTTTCATCAAACCAGTTATGTCTCTATGTTGATTGCCAAATTTTAATTCTTGGCGGAGAATTATAACATCTTTTCTCATTTCCTTCTTGCGTTAACATTTTTTTTCTTGAATTGGGGCTTGAGAGACACACATGGATTCCCTGAGAAACGCCAGGAAGGAATTGACACGTGAAATGACTACCCGTGACAAGGCATGGCCTGGCTGTCGACTCTGGCTGGAGGGAGCAGGCTGGGAGACCCTGGGACCTGGACGTTGAATACCATGCTTGCGGGGTGGGTCGAGCTTCAGGCTACAGGCCTGGCTACAGGTGCCGGAAGAAACTGCAGCCTGACAGGCTGTGAAGGCCGCGAGCATCTGCCTGGCAGACCTGTGACTGTGGGGCACATAAACAGACAAGCCAAGGGGCCCAGCTGCTGCCGTGTGCAATCACTCGTGGGGTTTGTGCCCAAGGTCCCCTCCCACAGACTGTGCCTTCCACCGACTAAATGATGAGGAGATACTAAGGCAGGCCCCTTTGTTGGGTGACTTTGGTGGATACATTCTCACGACAGCTTTCCTGAACCTTCCTAAGATGACAGGGCAGACTAGGAGCTTCCGCCTTCTCCCCTTCTCTCCTTCACTGTGACATTGTGCCTCATGATCTGATGGCCTCTCAGCCTTCTCCATTTCCCATCATAGTTCATTGCACTCAGGCACATCCCCCCATGAAATCCTTGTATACTTTATCCTGTGTTTCTCAGAGGATATGAGCTGACACACGGGTCGATCACAGTACCCAGGAATTGTAGCTACAGAACACGGGTTAGGAGATCCAGTGGGGTGCCTGGCGAATGGGAGAAGCACATTAGCAGGAGATTTAGGAACCAATGGGGGTGGTCAGCAATCTCAGCAGCAGGGAGGCAGATTTCAGGAATGTTTTTCCCTGAACTGATGGAGAGCAAGAGAATAGAGCCTGCCAGCGCCATAAGGTACCTAGAAGAGATGAAGACAGTACTTCCCTAAGGAGGCTGAGCTCATTCCAATCACTGAGATGCAGATTGAGCCCAAGAGGTGAGCCAAGAGGCCTCAGGTGAGCCAACCACCCTGGGAACAAAGAAGAAATCCAGTTACAAGAGCTGGGGGCAAGATCCGGGGCAAAATGGCAGCCAAGAAAGTATAAAAAGGTGTTCTAAGTATTAAACCAGAATTCCTTAAAACCTCCCAACAATGATAAAGGTTGGTTGTCTAGAAATTGGCATTGGATCAAATCTTCCATTATGGAGAAGGCTTTTTTTGTAAGAAGCCTGAGGGCTTAGCTATGGGAGAGAGTGGAGCTCCTGAGGGCCTGCAGAGCATGAGAAACCAGAATGGGGCCGCCTACTGAGGTGACTCTGGAACCATCACTTTACAGACTGTTCCTGGGAGCTGGGCTGGCCTGTGTGAGTGAACGCAGACTTAGGGACCAGAGCAATAGTGGACTGAAAGTGCTGGGTGGTTTGAAGTGCATTTGGAAATTGGAAATATGTGTTTGAAAGTTATCCAAGTCACAGTCTGGCCTTAACATTTTTGGCTGATTGATACGGAGAAATATTTATGCAACTATTCATTCTTTTATTCAAAAAATATTCACTGGACAACTTTGACAAAGCAAATATGGAAAGATGCTCAATTGTAAAGATATTTATATCTATGCTGTAACATGTCAATTACTTGCACCTGAAAAGTATATTTGCTTTGTTGAAAGTCTCAAGAAACCATGAAAAATTAAGTGTTGAAATAGCCCAATGTAATCCAAGATCATCAGAATTTAAAGTAATGAGAGTATACCAGTAAATGAGAGGCTTTTAAATGGGTAACTTTATTCACTTTTACTGAGTATCACTATAGATAAAATCAAAGATTCTAGTGTATTTCTCCCAAGACATACGGGGTATTGGCAGCATTAAATCTGAATGTGTTCTCCAAAGAAATATGTAGGCCAATATTTCTCTAACATATACCACTGTCGTTATGGATGACCAAATTTGGCATAGCTATTCTGGAACCAGACCCTGTGCGAACTTAAAGTAGTCTAAAAACCAGGAGAAAATTGGAAGTAAAATCTCCTAATTTAAATGCAAGCTGAAAATATAAGCAGAATTATAAAAGCCCGCCTTTTCAGGTCATTTATCCACACTGGGGCTGGCCACATTGTCACTAATCAGAGAAAGGAATGGTGCAGCTGACTTAGGTCAGTGCACATATTTGCAGTTTAACATATTAAAAATTTTTTCAGCTGAGTAAAATAAATTGAGAACTCCCTCCACCCCCGTCATTGCAAACTTATCAGCAGAGATACGAAAATATTTTATGAGCTTTCAGAAAAGTACTCCCCTAGTGTCAAGACAAAGGCTAATCTTGTTAATCGGTTTCAGACTATTTGTCTCGATGGTCTCTTCCATACCAGGTTAAAAAAAAAAAAGCCATATGCCATGGTCATGTTCTGACTTCAACATAAAGCTGCCCCTGGAACATTGGATACATGTGGGTTATGACAATTGCCTTCAGTGCCTCAATGATATTACCAAATGTTATACCCAAACCGATGGCCTGATGTTACGTTCTGAAAGGCGAGCCTGATTTACTGCTGTGTCTGAAAATTTTATTGGAACAGGATACTGTGTTTTCTTTCCAATGGCTGCACAAGAACTATACGCTCTCTCAGAATTAGCCCAAGACACCTATAAAGCTACTTCCAAGTGTTTATAAGATTGGAATCAAAACATGAGATCATGAGTCTTTTGCTGCAAATATCATTTGTTTAAATGTTCTTTTCTGTCATATTACAATATCAGGAAACTACTCTTTAGGCATTCACTAATAGCCCAACTGAAATCAGAAAAACCAGGCTCAATGTCTGCCTGGGTTAAATATCTATGTTAGTTTAACTTAATGGAAAGGTTGGGGGAAAAAAATAAAATCCCCAAGTCCTTATCTCACATTGATTTACTTTAAGGTAGATGATGGCTTAATTATTTTCTCTCAATATTTATTGGACACCTACCACATGCAGAGACAGAATAATAGGACCCTGGGAGATAAGATAGTCTCTGTTCTCAGTGGGCTCTCACAGTTGAATAGGGAGTAAAGTACCCTGATTACTTTCAAACAGAGCATAAGATCAAAGGCAAGTGTCACCAAACAGAGGGGAAGCACAGCTGTCCAGGTGACTGCATAGAAATGACATCTTCCCCCAGATCCATAGCTTGGCTCTGCCATGGGTGCTTGGACAGGTACACTCGGTTCCAACAAAACTGGCATCAGGAAGTAGCTGATGACTCAGTGTACCACACATCATTCAGTCCTTGGCATGCATAATGTCCTTCCTGGGACAGCATCCCCTACTGCTACCCCATTCCAACCAAATCCACTCACTTGGCTGAATTCCTCTTCATTACTGATGTTTCAAAATAACCACCACTGCCTTTAGGAATCTCCCCTGATCCCTTCCCAAAGAGACTCTCTCCTCTATGCTTTACGGCACCCTTGATTTCTTGTATCACAGTACTTATAATGCTTTACTTATGAGTGCTTGCTTAGTTATTTGACACTGCTAATATAATAGTAGCTCCATGAGGACAGAGACTTAATTGGTCTTGCTCACTAAGGTCTAGTACAGAACCTATATATGATAAGCACCTAATAAATACTTAATTGAGTGAACAAATAGCCTATGACAATTCTTTTTTTTAAAGTTTTGTTAAATGTTTATTTATTTTCAGGGGTGCCTGGGTGGCTCAGTTGGATACGCATCCAAGTTTAGCTCAGGTCATGATCTCACAGTTCGTTGAGTTCAAGCCCCGCGTCGGGCTCTGTGCTGACAGCTCAGAGCCTGGAGCCTGCTTCAGATTCTGTGTCTCCCTCTCTCTCTCTGCCCCTCCCCTGTTCACATCTGTCTCTTTCTATCTCTCAAAAATAAATAAATGTATTAAAAAATTTTTAAATTAAAAAAATACATGCTTATTTATTTTGAGAGAGATACAGAAAGTGTGAGCAGGGGAGAGGCAGAGAGAGAGAGAGGGAGAAGGAATCCCAAGCAGGCTCTGCACTGTCAGCACAGAGCCCAACGTAGAGCTCAATCCCACGATCCAGGAGATCATGACCTGAGCTGAAATCAAAAGTCGAACACTCAAACAACAGAGCCACCCAGGTGTCTTTAACTTATAATAATTCTATAGAAAGCTTTGAGCTAAGAATGTCTTGAACTGTTGAGCAGGTACAACTCCCAGAGACACTATTCATTTTAAAGTCTAGGCTCTCCCTAGAGTTGAACAGTGTCCAACCAGTACAGTCTTACATGATGGTTTTGTCTCCCATCTGCTATGTATTGCACCCAAATTTTCCTTTGTTGAGTTAGTTGAAACGCAGACTTTTAAAGTCTAATAAAAGCCAGAAATTGCATTTTAGCCTGCATGTCCAGTGAAACTCAATAAAAATTCCTTGGAACAATTGCATATGACTTACAAATCTAACATTTGCATGGCCCTACACAGGGATTAAAGTCTTGGAATCTGGTCTAGCAGGAAATTGTTTGTCATTAAAGAAGGCATTCTGGTGGTGGTGACGGGGTACCTTCAAACAAAGGAAATTAAGGCAGCCTTGAGTGAATCACCATTCTTGTTCTTTACCTGCTTTACCCTGTTATGAAAAAGCAACCCCTTTCATCTCCAATCTTTAAAAAATAAAGAAAAAAGGAAGAAATAAAGATAGGAAGGAAGAAGAAGGGAAGGGAGGGAGGGAGGAAGGAAGGAAGGAAGGAAGGAAGGAAGAAAGGAAGGAAAAGAAAAAAAAAGAAAGAAGGGATGAGTTTGCAATATCCCAGAATAGATGGACAAAAAGAAACCCAGAATGGGAATAGAAAAGTTAAAATTGCAATACTGATGTGCTTTTTAGGCTATGATTTTATTAAAATCAACTACAAACTTAATGATTTCTCTGGTTCTGCTCAGACACAGGAGGGTGTCCATCTCACTGGGCCAAGTCAATCAACCATTGATGTTAAAGCAATTATTACCAAGGGATGTACCAAGAGATACCCTTTAATAATGTGGGCTCATCGAGTTAGTTATTGCCTAAGAGTCTCAGCATTTTTGTCATCTGATAAGTGCAGCATCTTGGGATATAGTATTTGCCAGCTGCTCTCAGGTTTACATATTTCAATCCCCAAGAATGCTTTCCTGTATTCCAAGGTTATTCTATCTATAAAAAGTGTGATTTTTTTAAGGATTGCTGACCCCCCCATATTAATTAATAGCTTAATAAGTATAGTAGATGATTCACCTATCACCAAAGATTGGCTATATTGTCTTCTAGCTTGGCTTAAAGCCTTTGAATAATTCTAGTGACTTCAAAACTTTGTTTCCCTGTTAATTCTATTCAGATCTCACTAACTCCTAAGTTCATTTTCCTACCCAGCTCAGAGCCTGATGCCAGGCTAAATCTCACGACCGTGAGATACGACCTGAGCTGAAATCAAGAGTCAGACACTTAACCAACTGAGCCACCCAGACATCCCACCTACTCAAGAATTTAAACTATTCCTTTGGCTTTTGGAGATTCAGAGACAAATCAGGACGGGGACATTTTGACAACAGTCACTAGTTAAATTGCCAAAGTGGTTTGACCAACAACACACAGGTATTTGTACCAAACGTAGGTTACAAATCCCCCTTCTCTTGACCTATAAGAGAGTGCTCACTCTCTTGTACTAGCCTGTCTCTTTATACACGAAGGCCGATGTCTTCCTCCATGAAGGAGATACATGCCTGTTGCTGGAAGCCTCTCCCAGAGCCAAGGAAAAGCCAGCCCTCTCTTCAGATAGGGCTGGAGTATCTGTATTTTTCTTTAATTTTTAAAATTTAAATACAGTTGATACACAATGCCCCATCAGTTCCAGGTGTACAACATGGGGATTCAGCCTGTCTCTGCATTATGCTGTGCTCACCACAAACGTAGCTACCATCTGACACCCCCCAATGTTCTTATGGTACCATTGGCTATACTCCCTGTGGACTTTCTATTTCCCTGACTTATTTATTCCATCCTGGAAGCCTGTATCTCCCACTTCCGTACACCCATTTTTCCCACCCCCCCAACCCCTTCCCTCTGGCAACCGTCAGTTTGGACTTAAGAGGATGTTATAGTCAATGAAATAAGACTGAGAAAGACCATACCGTATTGTTGCACTCATACATGCAATCTAAAAAATCAAGTGAATAAGCAAACAAAAAGCAAAATCAGACCGATAAATACAGAGCATCTGTATTTTTAACAAAGCTGTTATATGCATGGCAACCTTGTGGGGGGACTGTGCACTGGGGGGACCCACAGCTTAGTTCATGCCTCTCCCAACATCCCTACTTTTCTTATCTCATGGTTATGTCCTGGTCTTACATTTTCTGCCAAGTATGTCCCTTGGATAACAGGGACTAGAGTCTATGCGTCTTTTATTCTTCCGTTGGTGTCCAGGGCAGTGTCTTGCCCAGAGAAGGCATTCAGGTTAACATTTGTTCTGTTGAATCATGTTGAGTGTGTATGGTTGAGAGATGTGTAGACAAACACATCAGGCATGTTTGCACTGAATTTCAGGGAGAAGTCTAATTCATCAACAAAGCAAAATTACTTGTGTCCTTGGCCATTTGCCTTTTGGTTTTCCATATTCTGTGAGTGTAGATATTCCTGAAAGGATGGAAAAAAGTACAAGTTTGATCTTAGCATAAATTGTAGAGCACTGTCCAAGAAAATTTTCTAGGATGATGGGAGTGTTCTAATCCCTGGTGTTCGATATGGTAGCCACATGGGACTCCCAAGCAACTGAAATGTGGCTTCGGTGACAGAGGCACTGAATTTTTCATTTTACTTACTTTTAATTGCTTTTTTGAATAAGTTCTTATTTTTTGATTGGCACCCTCATTTTATTATTTTTGTTTTTATTATTTTTTTATTTTGTTTTTTTTTATAATATAATTTATTGTCAAGTTGGCTAACACACAGTGTGTAAAGTGTGCTCTTGGTTTTTTGGGTAGATTCCCGTGATTCATCACTTACATACAACGCCCAGTGCTCATCCCAACAAGTGCCCTCTGGGTGATGGTAATTGCTTTCCATTTAAGTAGCGTCCTGTAGCTAGCTACCTGCTTCCTTATTGGCCTCTCTAGAGGATAAGTAGGTAGCCTTTGGCACTAAGATGGTGAGCATTTGCACCCTTCTCTCTTTTTTCCTCCCCAACGTAGTGTCTGGTACATTATTTACTTATTACTTGTTTTTTGTTAACCTGAACTGAACATTTTCACTCTTTTCCCTTCCTTTCCTTGGCTCTTCTTGTTTCGTTTCTTGTTTGTGTTTTGGTTTGTTTATTCATGCATGCATACATACTTACATGCTCCATTTAAAGGCATTTTCCTTCCTGTGTGTTGGTCTGTCCCATTGGTCCTGTTGGGAACCCTCACGGATACAATAGAATCTAAGATACAAGCCTTTCATCTCCCTGAACTTGATAGGGTTTTAAGAATATACAACTTGCTTGGGTGAAGGGATCAGTAAATACTATCTGAAGGTTTTAGATGGTTTCTACGTGGCTCTTCACTGTTCTTGTCCACCTGGAGATTTCGATCTCACATTTTGAGGTCACATATGGATTGGCCAGACATTTCAAGTATCACTTCCTCTCCCTTTGGCCCAACCTGAGGCTTAACACCCTTGCTAATTCAACTCTCCCACAAAGTCAGTTGTCATGCCAAGATAGGTACAGAGATGGGCCTATCTGATTAAAAACCCAGCCATGCAGTTTAAAATGTCAGACCGTTAAAATGTAGAACTAAATGAAGCAAGTAATCCAGTGATTTCCTAGCCAGGAGTACCAGATGCATGCACCTGGACTCCGTTTGTAGATGTTGACAGTGCTGCTTGGCTGTAATCCTTTCCAGCTGAATCCTCTGGTAATGGATTGTGTTGGACGGTCTTTAGTTTGGATGGTTAACTTCAATGGCATCAAGAAGAAGGAGATCATATGGGTCTTGGTTTTCAGGGGTGTTTAATAGACATCATCTCCTCCTTCCAAATATGACTTCAGCATTTTGCAGGGAGGGGCATTTCAAATATTAGGGCAGGGGTTCTCAAACTTGAGCATACCCTGGAGGGCTTGTTAAACACAGATGTTGGACTCCCCCCACCCCCTCAGAGTTTCTGAATGTGAGGAGGTGCTGAGAATTTGCATTTCTGACAAGCTTCCCACTGATGCTGCTGGTCTAGGGACCACACTTTGAGAAACACTATCTTTGGGAGTATAGAGCTCCCATAAATCTTTACTTTCCCAGGATGGTTCCAAGGGCTTATCATTTTATTCTTTTCTACAAAGCTGATTTTTTAAAAGAATTTATGGCTTAACTTGTGTACGTGTGTCAGATCTTTTATGAACATATACGTACAAATTATTTCATTTGACAGGCATTCCCACTGTATGCCAAATGCTGTGCTAGCTTCTTAGGCTGCAGAGGTGAGCTAGAATGACTGCGTCTTACAGGGATTGTGGTAGTGAGTGAGAGCACAGAGTGCAGTGCAAGGTATACAAGAAACTGTGGTGGTGACTGGTGCTAGGAAGGCTGGAGCACCTGAAAGACATGTGACACAGACTTGGATGCTTGGGGAAGATCTTCCTGGAGGAGGCGACATTCAAGTTGAGATCCAGTGAGTGCTAAGTAATTAGGTGGTGTCAAAGAGAAGGTAGGAGGAGAGGAGGGGAGAAAGAACAATAATATGAAGGACTCCAGAGGAGCTACATTGGAGTTCCCTGCAGGAAGTGATAGAATCACTGTGTGGCTGGAGCATAGAATTTGACAAAGGAGGCTGTCACATGCCTGGGAGGGATGGACAGGCTCTGGACCCCACCAAGCCTTGGGCGCAGTGCTTAGGACTTCGGATTCTTTCTCATAGCCTCAAGCCAAACTTCCTATGTGCTGTAACCTTCACCCCTGTTTTCATTTTGGAAAATAGGGTCACCCAGGGTGGGGGGGGGGTGAAGCAAAGATGAATTTTATTTCATTAAAATAGCCTGACACATGTAGATCAAATAAGAGCGGCCAATGCTGCGATCAGTGTGACTTTATCTCCTACACTTGATTTGGAAAAGTTGAATGCCTCCTGCCCCAAGATAGAAAACATTTCTTCTCATTATTAGGTAACGTGCAGCTGTTATGGTTATAGATGCTCTTTGGTTTGCAAATCAGTGTCCAATCCAGGATATTAATGAAAATGCTGAACTTGGATTTAAAGGCAGCAAGCACTTCATTGCTTTCCCAAGCTTGAAGCTTCCAGTGGAGAAAGTGGGCACAGACTCTGATTTCTCCCCTTCCACGGTTCCCTACCATGCTGGCCAGATGGCTCAAGGATCTAGGCATACGAGGGAAGAACAAAAGGAAGGGGAAAGGAATGCTGGCTTTGCTCTCTCTATGGCTGGCAGATGTTTAAAGCTGTGTTGGTTTTGGGGTTTTTTTTTTTGTTTTTTTGTTTTTTGGGTTTTTTTTTTTTTGGTCACATGAGCGTTTTTGAGAACTCCTTGGAGGATCTCTGCTTAAACCCTGGGACCTTGATGCGCTTGAGTTAGGCAGGTGCATCTCTCTTCTGTTTGGTCACTGATGTCCTGTCTTTCTACCAGAGCTGTGTATCAGATCCTCATAGTATCTTTCATGCTGTGCCCTTACTCTGACTGATCTCCCAGAAGCTGGGACAAACATTCCATGCACTCTGCCAGCGTGCCGCACCTCAGTCTCAGCATCGCCTTGTTTGGCTGCTTAGGGGCTCTCTCTCTACAAAGCAGAGAGAGAGAGACAGAGACAGAGACAGAGAAACAGAGACACTTTAGGCCTTGAATACCTACTGCCCTGAAGTGTAAGGGGTATGTTAATGCTCCCAGAGGTGACCCTTATAAAGGGGACAGTGAGAATCAATAGATAAATTGCTTTACTTCCTTTGTTTTGGGTTTACTTCCATTTCACTTGATGTAATATTTCTGAGAACTGTTCTAGTTCCCCAGATGATCTTTTTTTAATTTTATTTAAATTCCAGCTAGTTGACATATATGGTAATATTGGTTTCAGAAGTAGAATTTACATACAACACCCAGTGCTCCTCCGCACGGGTGTCCTTAACACCCATCACCCATTTGGCCCCTCCCCCAGCAACCTCCCTCCATCAACCCTGAGTTTGTTCTCTATCTTAAAGAGTCTGTTATGGTTTATTTCCCTCTCTCTTTCCCCCCTCTTACATTTTTATCTGTTTTGTTTCTAAAATTCCACATATGCGTCAAACCATATGGTATTTGTCTTTCTCTATCTGACTTATTTCACTTAGCGTAATATATTCTAGCTCCATCCACATGGTTGCAAATGGCAAGAGTTTATTCTTTGTGATGGCTTTGTAATAGTCCTTTATATGCACACGCACACACACCACACCACACCTTCTTAATTGGGTCTGTGTCCTAATCGCCTATACTGTTTACCAACACAGTAACTCACTCTTCTGTGGCCTTTTCTCCCTTTCCTGTTTCACTTTCCTCATTCCCTCACTTCTGTTCCAAATACCACCTCTGAAATGAACTCCACTCAAGTCATTATCTCAGGCTGTGTTTTCAGGAAAACCCCAAAGTAAGATGTCCTGGAGTCCTGGTTATCTTTTTCTGGGATCCTCTTACTCTATAGGAAGACCAGTTGGACAGGAGCCCAAACCATACCCCACTTGCCATCTTTCTTAGGTTTCTCACATCTTGGCCAAAGGAATTACAGACACATCACGTGACCTTTAAAACTCTGGGCATGTGGACCATCCCAATCAGCCAGCCCTACCCTGCTTCCCTCTAGAATGGGAAAAACAAAATTCCATTTACTCTCATAATTCCATTCGGATTGCTGTAACAAAAATACCATAGGCTAGGTGATTTCTAAACAGCAGAAAGGTATTGCTCACCATTCTGGAGATTAGAGCCCAACATGTGAGTAGCAGTATGGTCAGGTTCTGGTGAACGCTCTCTTTCAGGTTGCAGACTAAGAACTTCCTGCTATGTCCTCACATGGCAGGAGGGGCCAGCGAGCTCTATGGAGTGTCTTTAATAGACACTTATCCCATCCATGCACACTCTTCTCTCATGACCGAATCACCTCCCAAAGGTGCCACTTCCTAATATTGTCACTTCGGGGACTAGCATTTCAAATATGAAAATTGAAGGGACACAAACATCTACAGCACAGCAAAAAGGAAAAATGAAATTCCAAAGGGAGTTTAGCTGTCTGTGCCACATAATTCAAAAAAAAATCATAGAACTCAAGTGCATAAATCTCCAGAATGAAAAGCCCCACTGAAAGTGTAGTTGAAAGACTAAAAGAGACCCACATCCCAGTACATCACTGTGTGTCTTAGCCGAAGCCAGGTCCCTGCGCGCTCGTCCCCGGCGTTTGGTCCCCGGCGTTCGGTCCCCGGCGTTCGGCGGTACCTGTCTCATCCGCCCCGACCGGCAGGGCAGAGAATCGTTGCGGGTTCTTTTCCTGAGAGAGGGAGAGAAAACAGGGCAGGAGGGAGAAGCAGAGAGTGAAGACAGCACACGGAATCTGATCAAGCCTCTTCTTTTATTGAGAAAACACCCTATCTTATAAAGGTTTCAAGGCGGGAAAACAAGGCAGCTGACCCAGGTCAGTTGCTAGGAAACGGGGTTAAGGGATTAAGACTGGAGTAAAGGGAACCAGACTAAAGTGTTGTAGCGCAGCGCCTGAGGGGCTGAAGCTCCCCTGCCTGCGGGCGGTTGAGCTTTGATCTTCTGGCTTCTCCTCTGGCAGGGAGTGGCGCCCCCCTGCCTATTTTTGCAACTCCCCTCAGGGAGTGACAAATCCGGCTAGCAAATGGCCAAGCGGCTGAATCTTTGCCGCTTCTCACAATTGTGAAATTACAGAACATAAGTGATAAGAAGGTTGTTAAATATTCCAGGGAGAAAAGTTGGGTCCTAAATGAAAGGTCAGAAATGAAAACTATTGGAAACTTCAGTAACTGGAAGAAAAAGGAGCAATAACTTCCAGAAATTCTAGGGGAAGATAATTTCCAACCTAGAATGTTGTACTAGCAAATTACCCATTTGAAATGAAAGCAAAACAAAGATTTTTGAAAAGGTATCCCTAGTGCATCTTTTCTTAGGAACTTTCTGTAGCATGGGTCACACGACAGTGAACTAAGAAAAAAGTGAGGTCCTAGAAGACAGGCGATACAACACAAGAAAGAGGAGAAGGTTGATGGTAAAGAGAACTTTCTAAGAAGGCAGCTGTTTTAGGATTCCAAGAAAGTGACAGGTCCCACTGGAACATAAAGATGGAGGGTACTAGACGGGGAGTCATAATAACTGATATATGAACTGAGAGATTTGATTGCATGGAAATCTGGATTGCCATAAGATTATGCTGTATTGGAAGAATTAACTGTAGGTAAAAGGACAGGAAAATAGGACAATTATTAACCCTCGAAAAAAGAGTTTACAAGAAATTAAGTTTAATCATAGTAAACATTTGGCTTATATGTACCTAATAATACTAAAGAACAATTTAGCCAAAAGTTATCTTCTACCCATATTTGGATGATGGGTTGAAGTAAAGGAGGAGAGAAGAGAACTGCATAATTATATATCAAAATGACGAATAAATAGATGATGTCACTTAAAAGGAACTGGTTCTATTATGAAACTAACTTATTCAGAGCTAACTTTGGATTTTGGAGCTTGTTATATAAACTATTTCCCCCAAGTGTTCCCAAAACATGTTTAAGAAAGGTGTATGTTTTCCATCTAGATGGTCTAGGAGATTCATGCTTTGGTACAGTTTCTACTCCCAGCACATGGCAATCAGATACCAAAAAGATTAAAAGAAAAATAAAAAGGAAAGAGCATGTAATGAGAGTACCATTTCCATGGTCCAGAAATATAACAGAAAAGCAACATGGTAGGCAGAGGAGAAGCAAGAGACTTCTTGGAATCCGGTCCGAGAGCAGGCAGTTGTCCTTCTGCAATTAAGGGAGACTTAAAGTACTCTCTGGTTGTCTATCTCCACTTGATGTGCACTAAGATAGGCTCACTGCTTACAGCCAGGACCCATAACGGGACTTCCTCTCTCCTGACTAATGAAAGGAGAAGCCAAACACTTTCTACCATTTACTGCCTGGGGCCATAACGCATAATTACCTGTGAGCCAAGCCAGTGGAAGGACTCTGGCACAGTTGGTTAACAAGAAGCTTAACCAAATTACCAAATAGCTTAGGGCCCAGGTCTGTGGTATCTCTATCTCACTGCAAAGGGCATAGGCCCTAAATTACATTCTAAACCTGGTTCTAGAGTTGTACTCCAGGGCCTGGAGAAAGAAACAACAAAATTACTTGAAAGATATAGGTGAGCGTTGAAAGAGAGAGAGCAAGAGAGACATAAAAACGAAATCTCCCTCTCCAAATGAGCTTGCAAATCAAAATGTAAAGACAAGTGAAGACATCTAATACGAAGAACAGCCAAAAATAATAATTAAATCAATGTTTAAGCTCTTCCTGCTTATAATTAACTTATAGAGAAGCTTGGCAAAGACTAAACACATACGTTTCGTTTCCAGAAAGCTACAGTAATAGACATTCTTTTCCCTATTTTTCCAGGCAAGTAGAACTAAAAACTCAGGATGTTACACAGAAAACGAACATAACAATACTTTGAAAAGTAGAGAAAAGAAGGAAGACTGACTAAGGACTTCGCATGAGGTTCTCTTTTTACATCAGCCTGGATGCCTAGAAATGACAACAGACACAGATTAAAAAAAAAAAAAAGGACCAGGAAAAGGGCAAACTGACAACATAAGTATCAAAAATAAATAAAAGATTAAAAAAATTTAAAAAAAGAAATAAAAGTTTAAGAAAATATATTAAAAGAGAAACAAGATATTAAAATGGAATGAGCAAGGGAAAAGTAATTAATTTGTAACACTGTTAAAGGGTTTTGGTGTTGATAAAATGTGTTTGACTAGGAGTTGACCCTATCAAGAATCTCCAGGATCTCTATATATTTTAAGTATTTCATTAACAAATTAAAAGAATTTTTAAGAGAAAGAAAATTTATATGCAGACTAAGAAGCGCAATATTGAAAAAGAGGTAGTGCAGGGAGTAATTTACAAAGGGCTGAAAGCATGGCTTTGTCTATGTTACAGTTTCCTGGTTATCAAAAATATGGTGATCAGGATTGATCAGACTTATCAAGGTCTTATTTTCAGTTTTTATTGTCTGTGGAGAAATACAAACCTCTTAGAAGAGCAGTCCAATTTTTTAAAAGCTCCAAATAAAACATCAGAATGTGTGAATATAAAATGTGGGAAGATATGAAAAAGGCTACTCACTATGTAATGGATGAGGACATATTTATCTTGTCCAAATAGTGAAGGTTTTGATATCGATATGATTAGTTTGACCTGCAAGTTGAATATACCAAGAACCACATTTTCAGGATAAATTTCAGAAAAGATATGCCAGGAAATTGATTCTATGGGGATAGATAATTACATTAGTATTTTCTTTTAGGATGCAAATACTCCTATCATAATCTGTGCTCACTTCCCCAGTCTACAGCTGTATGTCCTGAAAGTAACCAAAGAGAGTTGTTCTTGTTGAATTATTTGTCACAAAGTTTTTAGAACTTGTCAATCTCATATCCAAAGGCCCACACATCATCAGCCCTTATGTGTTAATTTGTTGTAGGTTTAATTGTTCTACAAAGCTCCTGCCCTCAGGAGTATAGCCTTAGAAATCGATATTATCAATCTAAATGTCCTATTGATAGCGGGATGGCTATGTCACTTGAGGTAATGTCACATGAATATCTTCCCTAGTAATCTGCAGAACTAGTAAATATGGAACGACAAGGATAGGAGAATGTGGAGTGAAAAACATTTGGGCAGAATTCTATGCACTCTCTGTTAGTGTGCAAAATGTAATGCGTATATTAAAAGAGAATCATAAAGAGCTATTGCAATTGGGCAGCAAGATAAGTGGGTTTTTTCCCTTTTTTCCAAAAATTTTCATATAAATATTATTTTTATAGTTATTTTACTTTATAAATCCAATGTGATTATATTTCAAAATAATTTAAAGTAATTTGAATAATAGTGAGAAAAAGGCACACTTTTAGGAGCTAAAAATATATCAAAGAAAGGAGAATGAATGCGGCATGAAAGAGGAGGTTCACAATGGCACATTCAGCAGTAAGAAGAGTGGGGGGTTCAGGCCAAGGAACAAATCAAATACCAATGCCCAGAAGAAAAACAACACTTGAGAGTTAAGCACTTCAGATTTTTTATTAGCTCTTAGTAAATAAAGCAAGATTAAAGCAAAGCATTGGAGACAGCCAAGAGATCTTCACCCTTCAACCTCCTCTTGTCTTGGCGGTAAGCACGAAGGAATTAAATAAAGACCATATGTTCTATTCTTTTACCTGGTCAAGCGGGCTATAAGGGTTTTGAAGGAAAATAAAATGAAGACAAGTTTCCAAAGCATTCAGGTGCACAGCTCAGCTTGGAAAGCTGAACTTTGCTTTCACTCGAAGTGGTCACTGAATGCAACCAAGAGTAGCCAGTGCTCGACCAGAATCCTGTACAGCGTGGTTTCTCACAGGGCTTAAGGATCCTAGTCGTGACTGCCTGCAGCACTCACTGGGCCTTTTTCTCTCTTCAAAGCATTCTATGCATTCTTACCTTTTACTTAAGCAAACCGCCATTCTGCCCCACAAGCTTAATTCATAAAATGGAGGAGACTGAGACAGACAAGTGTGCATGTTTCCCAGATTTGAAATGGAAGACGAATCAGGACATACTAAGTCACATCCCTACTAAGGTTGAGTTTAGTAACTTGTTTTTGAAACGTCCTGATCTAGGTTTTTTTTTTTTTTAATTAGGGTGAAACGTAAGTGAAAAATGAGCACCCCATCAGGAATGCTGTGTAGACTCTGACTTTCTGTGTACCACCCCCTTTTCCCAGCCCAAGCATAAAGAGATAGGTCTATTCCAGCAATAGAGTCACTGATACCCATGCCCCGCCCTGCACAGAGCACCAGGAAATGGAGCATCCATCAGGTTCTGGTCCTGAATCTTAGCTTCCTAAGCATTTTCTTATAAGCAGGCATCTAAGAGCCAATAATGACCTTCAAATTGAACCCATACCACATCACTTTTATTACTTAACATGGAGTCCACCCAGACTGCATGAGAGGAAGCAATTCATTAGTAACACCCGCTTAAGAGTAATTTTTAATATTATTTTCCTTAATGACATCAAACCTAACCTCGTGATCAAGACTCTGTCAAGATAGAACTAACCAGATGATCTTCTGCTCCACCCCCATTACTGTTTTCCTCATTATCATGTGAATTTCTCTTTATAATGTTATTGTAATAAGGTGGGGTCTCACGTCTTGGGCAACAAGGAGTAGAAAATGTGTAGAGTAGTTGTGGTATCGATCTTTAGGATCTAGTCAGTTTCCCACAATTCTCTTGATTCCTCAAATTCTTGTGGTAGTAAGAATGCAAACTGTGTCATAGCTTTGCCTGCATTCTCTTCCTGCATTGTCTGCCTGCTACCCATGGGTCTGGCCGACCTACACGTTGTCTATTGAACTTGCTAATTTAACTCCTACTTGCTGGTTTTGAGGCTTTTCCCCTAATCCTACAAAATTGAGGCCTCCTTGATTTATCATTTCCATTCAACAATATTTTTAATAAAGATTGGCATTTAAATCTGGGCTAAGGTTTGCAATTGTAAGGACACTTAAATGTATTCTTTTTCTCTGGTTCATTACTACAGATTTGAGAATGGTGCTAGTAAGAATATATTCTAAAACTGCCAACTTTCTTCATTTGATAAGCAATTTTCTTAGGTTTAATAGACAATTATAGGATTTCAGTAAACAAGATAGTTCTGACCTAGAATGAGGTTGATATTTGTCATGAGCTGTTTATCTTCTCTATCTCCTCAGGGATGTCCTTGGAATTTTTAGGACTCATCACAGCAAAGCAATAAAATTGCCTTTGACAATTCTGATCATGTCTAAGAAAATCCAAAACAAAAAGTGCCACCCGAATTTGCCTGTCAGATACTTTAGCATATCACAGGAGGTCTCTTCTAAGAAAAGAAGCTGGAGTCAATGAAAACTCAACACTATTATACCATAAATTTATCATTGCTAGGTTTTCTGGCTAGGAGCCATGGTCTCCATGGTCTAGGGAAATATTCTCTAGAATCTTAAAGTTCTTCGATGAATTTTTAAATTTATGTGTTTTTATGTCAATAATAATCTAAAAATAATATAAACATAAGCTGGATCACATGTATGATAATTTAACCATGAAATCAGTCCACAGTTATACCAAATCCCTGAAGCCAGTTGCATTTTAGAATTCGGTTTTCCAGGGGTGCCTGGGTGGCTCAGTCGGTTAGGTGCCTGACTTCGGCTCAGGTCATGATCTCACAGTTCTTGAGTTCAAGCCCTGCAACGGGCTCTGTGCTGACAGCTCAGAGCGTTAAGCCTGCTTTGTATTCCGTGTCTCCCTCTCTCTCTGCCCCTCCCCTGCTTGCTCTCTCTCTCTCTCTCTCTCAAAAAATAAACATTAAAAATTAAGAATTCACACTTTTTCAGATCTTAGGAAGCTTATGTGGTGCATATGCTGTGTATTATGTAATACCTACAGTGGATGCTGGGGAAACCCCAGGAAGTCAATCATATGAATATTTCTTTTTTTTTTT
>NC_043717.1:6898600-6944571 GCF_006229205.1 Suricata suricatta | reverse complement strand
TGAGTGATGTTGAGCATCGTTTTATGTGTCTGTAGGCCATCTGGATGTCCTCTTTGGAGAAGTGTCTGTTCATATCTTCTGCCCATTTCTTCACTGGATTATTTGTTTTGTGATTGTGAAGTTTGGTGTGTTCCTTGTACATTTTGATATTAGCCTTTTATCTGATATGTCATTTGCAATCATATGAATATTTCTGTAGTGAAGCATGTAAATATTTCTGTAGTGAAACAGGTGAAACATAGAAGATGAACAGACCATATTCTGAGCTGTAAATTAAGCCTCAACAGATTTAAAATAATTGAAAATATGAAAATTATGTCTGACTAAAAAGTAATTAGAATACAATTCAATGATGAGAAGTTATCTAGAAAATCACCTAAGTATTTGGAAATGAAATAACACACTTCTAAATAACCCATTAGTCAAAGAGAAAGTCACAAGGAAGTTAGAAAATATTTTAATGAATTAAGTAGGCATGTAAATTTTGTGGAATTCAGCTAAAGCAACACTACAAGGAAAATTTATAGCATTAAATGTTTTAAAACAAAGTCTAAAACCAATTTCCTAAACTTCTACCTGAATAAATAAGAAAGAAAAAATTTAACTAAAAGCAATAAATAAAAGATTAAGCAATAAAGATTAGGCCAGAAATCAATGGAATTGAAAACAGAGAAGAGAGAAAATGAATGAAAACAAAATCTATTTCTTTGAAAACAATCAATAAAGTTGATAAAAATTTTAGCTGAACTGGTAAAGAAAGAAGAGAGAACTCGCAAATTAAGAATACCAGGGATGAAAGAGGAAACATCACTAAAGATCCTAAGGACATTAAAAGGGAAATAAGTGGTTATTATGAACAACTTTATGCTAATAAATTTGATAGCTTAGATGCAGTGGGAAAAATTGCTCAAAAGTCATAAACCTACCACTCAGGCTCACTCAAGAAGAAATGGGTAACCTGAATAATCCTACACCAAATAATGCAATTACATTTGTAGTTAAACATCTTCCAAAAAAGGAAACTCTGGGCTCTGAAAATTTCACTGGCAAATTTCACCAAACAATAAAGGACAATTTTATATAAACTTTTCCTGAAAAAAAAATAGAGGAACATGAAACACAATCCTGCTCAAGTTACGAGGTCAGCATTACCCTGATACCAATACCATACAGACATTTAAATGAGGGAAATTTAGGGGCACCCAGGCGGCTCAGTCGGTTAAGCGTCTGACTTCTTTTTTTTTTTAATTTTTTAATGTCTTTAATTTATTTTTGAGGGACAGAGAGAGACTGTGGGAGCAGGGGAGGGTCAGAGAGGGAGACACAGAATCTAAAGCAGGCTCCAGGCTCTGAGCTAGCGGTCAGCACAGAGCCCAACGCGGGGCCCGAACCCACAAACCGTGAGACCATGACCTGCGCCAAAGCCAGATGCTTAACGGACTGAGCCACCCAGGCGTCCCAAGCATCTGACTTCTGATCAGGTCATAATTTCACGGTTCATGAGTTTGAGCCCCACATTGGGCTGTGTGCTGACAGCTCAGAGCCTAGAGCCTACTTCGAATTCTGTGATTCCCTGTCTCTCTCTCCCTCCTCTGCTCACGTGCTCACTCTCTCTCTCTCAAGAATAAGTAAACATTTTCAAAAATTAAATAAATAAATAAGTAAAGGAGAGAAATTTACAGACCAGTATTCCTCAGGAGTTGTAAACACCAAAATTCTTAACAAAATATTATCAAATAAAATGCAGGAACTAAATTATATTATGACGAAGTGGGACCTAACCTAGGAATGCAAGTTTGGTTCAGCATTCAAACATCAATGAAATTCATCATGATCATTTTGATAGATGCACAAAACTCATTTGACAAAATTCAACATCTATTCCTCAGGCAAACTGTCTAGAAAAAAAAAAAAAGAACTCTTCATTCTGATAAAGGGCGTCAACAAAAACAGCTATAGCTAACCACATACTTTCCTATTTAAGACTGAATATTTTCTTTCCAAGATTAAAAATAAGGCAAGGATTTTTATTCTTGTAAACCCCAAGGATTTTACAAAAAAAAATCTATTAGAACTAAAAGTGAGTTTAGCAAGTTTTTAGGATGCCAGGTAAATTGCTGGTTTGAATATAAAACGATTACCACCTCCAGTATAGATTAAAGTTAACCATACACTTGTTTTATGATTCAGCAGTTCCGCTCCATACTTACCCAAGAGAATTGAAGACATTTCTCTTTATGTGTCCACACACACACACAAAAAAAACTAAATGTGAATGTATTTAGCAGTTTTATTCTTTTTCTTCACGTTTTTATTTAAATTTCAGTTGGTTAACATACAGTGTAATATTTGTTTCAGGAGTAGAATTTAGTGATTTGTCACTTATCTACAACACCCACTGCTCATGACTGCCTTCCTTAGTACCCATCACCCATTTACCTCAACTCCCCACCCACCCCCCTGCAGTAACCTTCAGTTTGTTCTCTGTAGTTAAGGGTCTGTTTTCTGGTTTGCCTCTCTTTTTCCCCCTTTGTTTATCTGTTTTGTCTATTAAATTCCACATATGAATGAAATCATATGGTATTTATCTTTCTCTGACTGACTTCTTTCACTTAGCATAATACTACCTGGCTCCATCCATATCTTTGCAAATGGCAATATTTCATTCTTCTTATGGCTGAGTAATATTTCATTTTATATATATATATGTTCCAGATTGCAGTTTTATTCTTAATTTTGGAAATAACTCACATGTTCACCAATTGTTGAATGGATAAAGAAGTGGTGATATATCCATAAAAGAGAATACTACTCAGAAATAAAGAGGAAGAATCTATTGATACAACAACACAGATTAATCTTAAAAACATTAAACTGAGTAAAGACAGTCTCAAGTGGCTACATACTGTATGATTTGGCCTTCATGTTCAGTACTTTCTAAAGTAAATGCCTTCCTCTTCTGGATAACACAAGAGTAGCATTTTCTGATGAACTTGTTTGTTAAATGCAGAGGAAGCTGACATGAGGTGTGCTTCAGGGATAGTGTGAACAAGATCAGAGAATTTACTCTTCAGTTGTGAAAGAATGACTGTGTTGAAACTCAAACCAGTGAGACAGATGAGAAACAGAAAGCTCTTGACATCCCCCTATGAGGGCATTCCAACAGGTTAGGAAAAGCTGTTTAAAAGCACAGTACTTGCACTGATCAGGCAACAAATCACCTTTTGTGAAAGAGAATTCAAAATATACCACTTGGTTGGGTTGTTTAGTCATGTGACTATGTTATGCCTTTTCATCTTTACTTTTAAATATCACCCATTTGAAAGAAGACCTTCCCTTGGTCCCATTTTCCCCTCCAACTTCCATCACCATATCTTTGCCTCTTTATACACGTTGCTTCCGTCTCATCCTCTCCAAATCTCTTATGTACCAATTGTAATCACTCCACTGAAATACCTCTTGTCAAAATCATCAGTGAGCTACCTGTGTTCAAACCCAGTGGTCAGCTCTGTTGTTAATCTATCTCAAAGCACCATTCGATACAGTTGATCACTTACTCCTTGAGCTTCTAGGACACCACATTTTCCTGCTTTTTCTTCTCACTACCTGACTGTTCTCAGCTTCCTTCCTGGATATCTAGGTATTGGGGTATTCAAGGACTCAGTCCAACCACTGGCCCTCTTCTCTCCCAAAGTGGCCTCACCCAGTACCATAACTGTAAATGCTATCTATACACCACTGGCTCCCTGAAGCAAATACAGCAAATTTTCTTAGTCAACACTCATTTCAAACTCCTCTAGCTTTCCTTCTAATACTAGAGAGGTCGTATAGCTAAAATTGCATGTTTTTTCTTATAGCTGGAATAGAGACATGTGGCTGAATCTCTTCAACTCTTTGTACAGGAGCAAAATCTGGGTGCACAAGACTAGGAGAGATAGGGTCACCTTTCATGACTAAGGCATCTGCTTTGTCTGAGGGAAGTCAGATTTCCAATGCCCAGTCCCTCGTGCCACAGTGGATAGTACCAACCGTGGTGTTTCTATTAGAGCTTTCCCATGGTGTGGCTGGACGTTTGCCCTGGCTTTCATTGTGTTTGGCCACATAACATTTAGGTCTTGTTCTAGCCCATCCAGAAATTCTTGGAGCTAAGTAACACTCCATTTCTTTCTTTCTTTCTTTTTTCATTTTATTGAGATTTCTTTATTTGACCAGCCTATCCAATTCCACACAAATGAAAAATATTTCATTTAGCACATTTTATTCAGATTTCAGTTTTTAAAATAATATCTGTAATCAACGTGTAGCTTGAATTTACAACCCCAAGATCAAGGGTTGCATGCTCTCCTGACTGAGCCAGCCAGGCCCCCCACCCTTATTCGGCACATGTTTGTACTTTGACTTGGCCTAAATGCATAATACAGAATGAAAGTAGGGACAGCACAAGTGTTTCCCCCCATTTACTAATTAAGGATGACTATAGTCCTACATTTTTAGTATGGAACATCTACATCAGAGCCAACTTTTAGTTTTGGTGCAATTCCAGGTAGAGCTGAAGGTGTTACTTCTTTTTTGTTTTTTTTTTAGTTGTTACGGTTTTTATGTTTCTTATTTTTTGAGGATAGTCGACACAATTTTACATTAGTTTCAGGTATACAATATTAGTGATTCAACATCTCTATATAGTCTACTATGCTCACCACAAGTGTAGCTACCATCTGTCACCGTACATACAATGCTATTACAGTATCATTGACCATATTCACTATGCTGTACCTTTTATTCCTGTGGCGTAATCATTCCATAACAGGAAGCCCATACCTCCCACGCCCCTGCCCCCATTTTGCCCATCCCTCCACCCCCTCCCCTTTGGCCACGATCAGTTTGTTCTCTGCATTTATAGGTTTGATTCTGCTTCTCGTTTGCTTATTCATTATTTTTGTTTGTTTTTTAGATTCCACATGTGATTGAAATCATATGGTATTTGTCTTTCTCAATCTGAATTATTTCACTGAGTGTAACACCATGTAGGCCCCTCCATGTTGTCACAAACAGCAAACTCTCATCCTTTTTGTGGCAGAGTAATATTCCATTCTCTATATACACTACATCTTCTTTATCCACTTATCAATCACTGGAGGCTTAGGTTTCGTCTGTATCTTGGCTATTTTAAGTAATGCTGTAGTAAACATTAAGAGTGCATGTCTATTTAAACTGGCTAGGGTGAATTTAATTGTCTGCAGTTAAGAAACCGGTGCAGTATTACTCCCAAGTTTTTATTTCCAGCCAAGCACCTTTGAATTTGTACTTCCCCATGGCTACTTGATGTCTGTGCTTAGATAGATAAAGAGTTCCTCAGTGTTACCATATTAACAAATGAGTTTTTGTTATTCTCTCCAATTGGCTATATCCCTGAGTTCCTCACCTCTGTAATTCACACCAAAGACCTTGGGGCCTTTTTTTGAGTCATTTTTTTGGTACTGATTTCACCTACAAATTCTGTTAGCTCAGTCTTTGCAATGTATCCCTAATTGACTGCTTCTCATAGTTCCCACCCCTGACACTGGCATTTAATATAATAGATTCCTAAATGATACCCCCTCAGCTTCTACCCTAGCCCTACCATGGTCTGTTCTCACAGTGGTAAAGGGATTCTATAAGTCCTCTTTTATCTGTAAAATGTTGCTTTTCTCATCACTGTTTTCCACATGATATTGTTCACAAAATCAATCATCTGACTCCCTAATGTGGTTTGCTCTTAGATTACTGCTAACATTAATGTAAGAGTAGGAAATTTGTAAGAATACTGCTTTCAAAAGAGGAGAGTTACATGACAAATGATGATCTCAGGATGTCCTAGCATCTTTGAATCATCTCAAAACTTCTATTTCTATTTAATGGAAAAACCGTATTTTCAGGTCTCCACACTCCAAACTTTAGAATCCTTTGACTTTCATTTCCTTTGTAATAATCACTTCTTCTTCTAAACTTTTATTTGCTTTTTCCTTGAAATGGTTCTCCTTTTTGTTTGTTTGTTCCTCATTCACATTGCCATTATTCTACTAATGTGCTTAATTCATCAATGTGAAGCATATAAAATATTTTTATTACTGTCTCCATGGCTTCAGGTTTTCCTTTCTCCAATCTTTCCACCACAATATCACATGGATGATATTTATAAGTAATATCACATGGATGATATTTATAACTAATTATTTTCATCATGTCATTCTCATACAAAAAAAGAACACAGTTGTCTCCAAGCTCTAGTCTGGAGGCCAAGGTACTCAACAGCAACTGACCCAACCATCTGGGTAGGCAGTCAGCCACCTATATCTTAATGAGGTGCTAGTCAGTAGGAATAAGAAAATGATGCGATATACAAAGCATCTATAAACCAGGGGGAAGTAGGTAATGAATGATGCCAACTCTGTGTTGTGAAAGAACTCAAGAGAGAGCAGGGTCATCCTTTAGAGTGACCAATGAGGTCACGTAGATGCTCTAGTTTGGAGATTCGGGGGTCATGAGCCAAGGCAAGATGTGAGTTCACTGAATGGATCCTAGCCTGTACTGACCATGGTTCAGGACTCTTGCTATGGAGATGTTAGGAAGAAGGTTAGACTTTGGGCTTCCCAGCCTAATCCATAAACTCTGTGAGGATAAGCATCATGCAAGGATTTGGTGTAGTACCACCTTGTGTCCAGTGCCGCTCCTTAAATAGTAGTTGACTGTGGAATGTATTCATAAATACATAAATACACAAATAACTTAAAAGACTGAAAATGAATACCTGTTTGGCTGCTTATAAAACCATGGTTCTCAACAGGGGGTGATTTTTTTCCCTAGGGGACATTTGGCAATGTCTGGAGACATTTGTCATTGTCATGACTGGGGTGAGGAAGCAACTAACATCTAGTGGGTATAGACCAGGGATGCTGGTAAGCATCCTACAATGCATAGGACAGACCCCCCTCCCCCACAAAGAATTATCTGATCCCAAATGTTCACAGTGCCAGGGACGTTGAAAAACCATGATTATAAAAGATAACTTCAAGTATCTTGTGTCTTTTATCTGGCACTAAAAAAATTGTAATAGGTAGAAGATAGCAATGACTTTGCCAACATTTTTACTCTAAGGAATTTGAAAAGTAACAAGATACCCACTGGGCTCTGGTGAATGAGCTCATTACACTAATGAAAAACCTAGTGCTTAAAATGCCATGTCTTCTAGCATTGCCTTGAGAATCAAACTATAGAATTCTTTGAAGCTAGAAGCAATGCACTGGCCTAGCTTTCTGAAACTGAAAAGTGAGCAAAAATGCTAATGTTCACTTTGAGCTACCATGGAAGGTAAATACGTAGACTGTCAAATTGCACTCTGGTTCAGTAAAAGAGATGAATATTCTCCATGATGAAAACCCCTTTTTGCCCTCCTGAAGGGGGCATTACCCATGATGATGACTCAGTGTTCTTCAATATTCTGGAAATTGATGGAATGCATTTCAGTGTAATACATCCGCCTTTTAGGACTGTCTTGGGTTTTCCAAGTTTTCTTGGCATCAACTTGCACCCCCAGAAATACACATATACCATGGCTTAGATCACCCAATTAAGGCAAAATAAACAAAAACAAAAAACAAACCAAAACCCCCAAACACTTTTTAAAAGGTTTGTTCTGAATGCTAAAAGCAAGAGTTGTCGAGTGGATTGAATTGTTCAAAATCTACACATTTTTTAGACACAGATTTAGAAATGCACCTTTGTTCCTGCCACACAAAAGGAAAGTGAACCTTTGTTTAATGGTTAACAATTTTTGGCAGCCACTACCTTTTAAACTACTCCAGGGCCAAGATGAGTATCTGGAGAGGTAAATTACAGATCACTTAGGCAGGACATTATGCCATGTTGACCTACTCTGAAGTTTGATTTTAAACAGTGATTATATTCTTATTGCGTAGGCTGCATTTACTTGAGCCTTGTTATCTGGACCAAATGGTAATAGAGCAAGCAAATACATTTGTAGTTTGGATTGAAGGAAAGTCTTGTTACAACCAGGAATTTAAACTGAGATGTTAATTTAAAAGTTAGAACAAAACAGAACCAAGTTGCTTATCTTTAAATCTACATATTAACTTCTGGATTTTTTGTATGACTTGACTGCAAACTACAAATGGGCTAATTCAAAATAAAGTCTTATCTATTTCTATTTTTTATTTTTTAATGTTTTACTTATTTTTGAGAGAGAGAGAGAGAGAGAGAGAATGAGCCGGGGAGGGGCAGAAAGAGAGGGAGACCCAGAATCCAAAGCAGACTCCAGGCTCTGAGCTGTCAACACAGAGCCCGACGTGGGGCTCGAACTCACAGACCATGAGATCATGACCCAAGCTGAAGTCAGATACCCAGACAACTGAGCCACCCAGGAAACCCCCAAGTCTTATCTGTTTCTCAATAAAGTAGAAGCTACACTGGTGTGGCAAAAACTTCCTTATTTGGGTTTTATTGCAAAACAAAACCACAATTTCATTTTGCCAAAGACACAAATGCAAAAGACACACACACACACACACACACACACACACACACACACACACACACAAAACCACCTCTTCTTGATAGGATGTTTTATTAATTCTCAATTGTGAAGAGGGCCTACTATGAACAATCCTTGTTTCAGAACAATGCCAGGTAAGAGAAGCAAGTCCTTCTGTCTTGTGGCCAAATAAAGAACCCCTTCCCATCCCCCTACTTCTGTATTTGTCCTCTGCACCTTATCCCGGGTTGGTAGTGCCAGCCTATGCATTCAATGCCAAAAGGATCAGTTGGCTACACTGTCTAATAGTGGCAGTCATCTTTAAGTGCTTTGATCTTTGGGTTAAATGATATGCCAATTCTGTAACCTTAATACCTGCCTTATAATCTCCAATTGCCACTGTGTAATAAAAATATAATTTGGAATTGTTAAACTATAACTTGGGTAAAATCTGAATTAACTTTAAAATATTTTTGAAAACTGAGTAGAACCTCAGTTGTTTGGAGGCACGACCTCAGATATTTTAGCTTCTACCTCACATCATAAGCAAGTTAAATTTCAATAAAGCAACTTTTAAAAAGGCTTTTTTGAAGCAATTGAGGTTATTTGAGCAGACTAAATATTAGAACACATTAAGGAATTATCATTTTGTTACTTGTGATTATGTTTTTTAAAGAAATCCTTTTTATTTTATTTTATTTTAATTTTTTTAATGTTTATTTATTTTTGAAAGAGAGAGACACACACAGTGTGAGGGGAGAGACAGAGAGAGACACAGAATCCAAAGCAGGCTTCGGGCTCTGAGCTGTCAACATAGAGCCCGATGTGGGGCTTGAACCCATGAGACATGAGATCATGACCTGAGACGAAGTCGGCCATTTAACCAACTGAGCCACCCAGGTGCCCCTTTAATGTGTATTTTTGAGAGAGAGAGAGAGAGAGAGAGAGCGAGCATTGCAAGGTTGGGAGGGGCAGAGAGAGAGAGGAAGACAGAGGATCTGCACTGCCAGCAGAGCACCCAATGCAGGGCTCAAACTTACCAACTGTGAGATCATGACCTGAGCTGAAGTCAGATGTTTGACCGACTGAACCACCCAGGTGCTCTTTTATTTTATTTTTTTAATGCTTATTTATTTTGGGAGAGAGAGAGAGAGAGAGAGGTGGAGAGAAAGAGAGAGGAAGAGACAGAGAGAGAATGAGCAGGAGAGGAACAGAGGGAGAGTAAGAATTCTAAGCAGACTCCATGCCTGCTCCATCCCAAGCAAGCAGAGCCTGACATAGGGCTCGATCTCGCAACTACGAGATTGTGACCTGAGCTGAAATCAAGAGTCAGATACTTAACTGACTGAGCCACCCAGGCACCCTGATTACATTTTGTTTTAGTTTTAAAGTTATTCATGGGATTCATATTGAATTATTTAATAGAGAAATGAAATAAAGTATGAGATTTGCTTAGGAGATTTGAACAAACCAGAAAATGGTGGTGGTGCTTGATGAAACAGATTGGCAAAATGTTGATAATCGTTGAAGTTGGGTGAACAGTTTATGCAGATTTATTATGATACTATTCTCTCTACTTCTGTGCAAGGTTTTAAAAGTGCTAGAAAACAACAATAATAACAGGTTACTTGCTGGATAAAAATCAATGTACAAAACCCCACCAAGGATAATTTAGAGCATCAAAACTGAAAAGGCTCACAATGAGAGATCACTGCACATGTATTGGAATGGTTAAAAATGAAAGAAACAGATAAACAAAATCTGGCGATACCAAGTGTTGACTCTAAAATCTGTATGTGAATGTTTACAGTGGCTTTATTCATAATTACCCCAAACTGGAAACAACCCAAACATCCTACAACTGGTAAATGAATAAATAGTGGTGTCTTCATACAGTGGAATGCTGTTCAGCAATAATGAGAACAAACTACTGATACATTTGCTGCCATTGGCACAATGCTAGGCACCTTTCTGAGTCTTGCTTCTCGTTGTTTCTCAGTTGACCATATCAAAGGAACATGTTTCTGCAAAAACACGCACATGAATCTTACCTGTGAAAGTGTTCCACAACAGCCAGAAGGTGCAAATGATCCAAATGTCCATCAATTCACAGATGGACAAACTACTGTTTATCCATGAAATGGAGGACGATTCAGTTAAAGAGGGGTAACATGAATCATAATGTGGATGAACCTTGGAAACATCATGCCACGTGAAAGGGGCTAATCACAAAAGACCACACACTGCATGATTCCATTGACATGAAATGTCGGTAGAGATTGCCAGGGCTGGGAGGAGGAGAGAATGGCCAGTGACGGCTAGTGGGCACAGGGTTTCTTACTGGGCTGATAAAAACTGTTCTGGATTAGACAGGGATAATGATTGCACAACTCCGTAAATATACTAAAAACCACCGATGTGTTCACTTTAAAATGATGAGTTTTATTTTAAGAACAGTAGTCATTTGGCACTTTGTATAAAATCGTAAAATTATTGGTTATCTTTCATGGGTACAAATCACAAAGTCCTAGTGAACTTTGGATCCTGATGCCTGATATGTAGTAAGGATTTTATGTGTATAACTGTCTCCAGAATGCATGATTTTTTTGGATGAGAACCATTTCTGTTTAGTTTAAAGAGGTTATCAAACGTCCTTTTCTCCTCTACTTTGTTCTTTCATTGGAAGAATTTTACCTGAATGTTCCTTCAGGATGGACCGAGGAACCTCCATTAGAATTGAAAACTTTTCCTTAAAACTCTTTGCCAGTTGCACGCAACCCTCTGTGAATTCCTTCCAGCTAAATATTCCCTCACTCCTTTATTCATTAAAAGAAATGAATTCCAGCAGCTCGGCTTTGTAAACAACTTCGCAATAAAAAACAAGTGTTCACATTCAATGAATGAAAACCATTTTAGACAGGAAATGGGCTTCAGGTTCCAGATTCACTGCCTGTATTCCAAACCAAAATGTGATTAGGAAAATATTGAAACAGGAATTGGGAAGCTTTTTCTCTAAATAATTAACGGAAGACCATTCTGTTCCTTCAAAATTGAAAGAAATAGTAGATGTCAAAACTCGACCTTTTCTGTCATTAAGGAGTGATTCCTGTATCAGATATTCAGGTAAAAATGAGAGGAATCAAATATTATCCTTTATTTGCTGGGATAAGAAAAGATTCTGAAACTGCTTCTGTCCATTGAATACGGTTTCAGGCATCTGATGTGGGTGGGAGGAATAAACTTGGAATAAGAAAGCTTGGGTTCCAATCCCATAGCTTTCTTGCTATGTGACCTTGGGACTTGATGAAATGAAAATAATACTAACTAGAAAGTCATTGTGAAGCATAATTGACAATAAACAGAGGAATCACAATGCACATGAGCTGATAACCCCAGATGTAGTAAATCAAACTGAAATATTCATTGAGTTGTCATAATATGTGCAAACCACCATGCTCTGGGTGATGACACCCTGAAGAATAAACATTCAATTCCCCTACCCTCACAGAGCTTACGGTCTCATGAGGGAACACTGCCAACATCTAAGGCAATAAGAACACAACTTTTCTTTTTCTTGGTCTTCATTCCTCTGTGTGAGCGAGTACAGTGACATTTTATATGACCATTTTCAAAGCCACTGCAAGTAAATAAAAATATTTTGAAATAAATCTTATCCTGATTGGGCAGCCGAAGAGTTCTGACTAATCAAACCAGTGAGTGATACTCTGAACATTCAGTGAGAAAGTAAGTGAGAAAATGGAACAAATCAAGAGTTTTGTGAACTAAGTATTTCCCCCAGAAGGAATTATCGCCCCAGGTGTAAAATCAAAACCCATCGAGGAAAAAGATACTGCAATCCGGCCCTATCTTAGAGCTTTCCTTTGTAACTTTTGGACATGTTAATTTCATCAGCCCCCCCCCCATTCCTGTTTTATGTAAATGTTAGATTGTATCTCAAGGAGTTTCATAAATTTAACAAGTTTTAGAACCATTGAAGAATTATGTCAGCATATTTCACATTTTTTTTTTCCTTTACAAAGAGAAATCTGGAAATTCACTTTCCTCTTACAGCCAAGACTTGGAAGATTTGATCTAGATCACAGTAGTACTGCTGGTCTTACTCAATTTTTATTAACGCAAAACGTGGAACCATGAGGTTGACATTAGGTTATTTCTGAAGCTCCTTAGTCCCTATTCTCCCACACATCTAGGTACTTACCTGATTCCTGCGCATTTCATGATTTTATGAAATTTCTCAATGTATATTGTAAATGCTGGTGTTCAGCCTCCCAGCCCAGGAAATGACTGTAGATGTGATATTTCCTCTAAAACCTTGGAACATTTCAGTAATTCTACATTTACTTGAAACCTTCATGTGGGTCATTCACTTTGGAAGATCAGCTCAATATTTGAGTAAACTATTTGAACAGTGTATTCTCTGATTTAGAAAATAACATGTATTTTCAAGTAAATGTAGAATTATTGAAACCCCTGGGTTTCTGTAAGTCAACAAAAAGGAAGCGAGTAAGGTCACTGCATGTGCTGAAAAACTTTCTCAGCTCATTACTTGCACATTTGTAGAAATATTGCAATTTGGGGGCCCCTGGGTGGCTCAGTCGGTTGAGTGTCCGACTTCGGCTCAGGTCATGATCTCACGGTCTGTGAGTTCAAGCCCTGCATCGGGCTCTGTGCTGACAGCTCAGAGCCTGGAGCCTGCTTTGGATTCCATGTCTCCCTCTCTGCCGCACCACACCTCAAAAATGAATAAACATTACAAAATTTAGAAAAGAGAGAAATATTGTAATTTGAGATCCTTTCGATTCACATTACTGCTTACTTAGGCAACTCAATACGTCTGTATCCCAAGACCAATGTGATGGTACCACCCACTTTTCTATTAGAAACTCCAAGTTTTTAGATCAAAACCTCAAAGTGGAGTCCTAGAATTGCTTAGTGGTAAATATTTTTCAGTGAAGCTGTGGCTTACAACCCCATCTGCTGAACCATAAGGTTTGTCAAGTTGTGGTCACCCTCTAGCTGCCCTGTGGCCTACTTAATTTATGCCCAAAGGAATGCACGAATATAATAATCAGAATATCCATAGCCCTAAAACTCAAATTATTCTATAGTCTAATTACTAGTGTTTGGGTAGGAAACTATTATTTTATTTTTTTTCCACAAGATAAAAGCAAATTGCTGAAAAGTTCCTTACCTGAAAAACAATGTGCTTAATATTTCAACTCCAGTAGTAGATTGAGACACGGATCCCTGTATATCTTACACCAGGATTCCATCTAATGGAACATAGAATATGAGAGCATCTATTTAGTATTTTACCAAAATTGACTTTTTTACTTCAAATCTTCAAAGTATTACTCAGCTTTAAAATGAAATTTCCAGGGAACAAATAAGACATTATGGAAACTGATAATAATGAAAGGGATTTTTTTTCTCTCTTTATTCATCCCCCAGATGAGTGGCAGTACAGGTTGCCTATCTTGCATTATGTTTGCATTTCTATAACTTCCAAGTCTATTAAAACTCCAAGCTATCATAAAACTAAATTAGAAAAGAATTCCAAAATGTTTTTATGCTACTTGAGGATAAGTATACAGAAATATTTTCCCAGAGATTCCAGGTATAGGGAAAGGATTTCAAAGATTCAAGAAAAGCCCAGAGGGTATAAGGAAAATAGAATTGATATCTCACTCCTAAAAGGGCTCAATGTTTTTTATATATTCTTACTCTCCTAGAACAAAATGATCTGAGGTTCTACATTAGTTTATCGTCCTCTGTTTAGCCACCATTATGTTCTAAAAGCTTATATTTCAAAGGCATAATGTTTAAGAAGAACATTAAACAAAACACCAGATCAGAGATGAATCAGAGGTTGGAGAGAATGTTAGTGTTTTCTTTATTTCAACTTAATGAAATAACTTAAGGCAAGAACTTGGTTCAAATTACTCATATCATAAAGTTCCAAGTTACAAGATCATTTAATAACAGTGGCTTATATTCCATTTTGGTTCAGAATATCTCAAGAAACTTCAACATAAAGTACTTCTAAAATTTGACTTGCAGACAAAAGTATACAATATATCTAATTTGGAGGAATGTATTATAAACAAGTAGTTTGGCTAAATTCCAAGGTAATGCTTACCCCTCTACCTAGATATAGAGCAATAATTAGAGTAACTCCAGGATCCCTCATTATCAAGAATCCCCAAAATTATTATACTTTTTTTGAAGTGACCGTAGTCCTTTTATTAGTCTTCTGCCCCTTGGGGACATTTTGAAGTCAAGACCAACCAAAAGGTACTGTATGTAGAGCACAAAGGACATTTTAGCTCCGGGTGCACTATTGGGTTTATTCACTTCAGAATAGGGAAACTACAATCCACAGGCCAAATTTAATTCACCACAAACCAAATTCTGGCATGCCCATTCCTTTACATACTGTCTATGGCTGCATTCACACTAGATGCAGAACTGAGTTGCTGGACAGAGACGGTACATCCCACAAACCCAAAACATAGATTCCCTGCCCTCCATGGAGAATAACTCTGCCTAACCCAGCCAATCTTCCCTGTTTTCTGGGTCCATCAAATTTGCCTGGTCTCCATGATTTCACCCAGACTCCTCAGTGCCCAATCTTAATCAGCTTGAGATCTGTTCTTTCTAGAATTTCTTCACTTGCCCTGCCACCTTTTGTCTGAACTCTTGATAGTGACTTGCTTTTTGACCAAGTATCCAACTGCCACCAATCTGTTTAGCCTTTGCTGCCTAAATTCTATGAACCCCAGACATTCTTTTGTTCCTGGCTAGCATTTCCATCTTTTACCAGGAATAATGACTTCTCACATCCTCACCACCTTGCCATCCTCGCTCTAGATCTATGTTTAGGTTCAAACTCTAGAATAGTCCGTGCCTAGGGTATATTTTGGTTGTCTTTGGCATAGAATCACATCAGGGAATGGTGGTATAGCATCATGTTCTGAAGACCAAATCAAGTATACATGCTATCCTACTGGCCTACCTAAAATCAGGTAGCCTGTTTCTCTCCTTTGCATCTCTTTCTTTAAATAGGGGAGAAATGACAACACATCCTTACCGAAGAATTCCAATTAATAAAAGTGGAAAGAATTATGGAAATAGAAAATACAATTTCTAAATAAAATAGTTCTAAATAGAATTAGAGAACCACAATGATCATGACCTTGGGAAAAATCTACCAGTGGACATTAAAATGAGTGGGTACTAGTCTAAGAAGAATCAGGATGTTTGCTTAAAGAGACTCTCTCTCAAGATATCTAGTAATTACCAAGGGAGACAAATAGTAAGTTTATAGTGGAGAATTTTGGTAGACACCACCTTAGCCAGGTGATTAAAGTTCATATCACTGGTAATACCTAAGAGATGCAATGCACCTCGAGGTATGTGACACCAAGAAGAGCTCATCGCTTCTGCAGTATTTTATTCATGCCCCAAATGCGTAACCTCAGTCTAATCATGAGAAAACATGAAACCCAAGTTGATGGGCATTCTAAAAAACAAACAACCAGTACTCTTCAAAAGTGTTAAGGTCTGGAAAGAAAGAGGAACTCTTACAAATCAGAAGAGACTAAGGAGACACGATAATTTAATGCAATGTGGAATCCTAGATGGGAACCTGGAACCAGAAAAAAAAAAAAAAGGACATTATGGGACGCCTGGGTGGCTCAATTGGTTAAGAGTCCAACTTCAGCTCAGGTCATGATCTCACAATTTGTAGATTTGAACCCCACATGGGGCTCTGTGCTGACAGCTCAGAGCTTGGAGCCTGCTTGGGATTCTGTGTCTCCCTCTCTCTGCCCCTCCCCCACTCATGCTCTG
Source organism: Suricata suricatta (assembly GCF_006229205.1). Lineage (NCBI taxonomy): Eukaryota > Metazoa > Chordata > Mammalia > Carnivora > Herpestidae > Suricata > Suricata suricatta. The sequence goes on along the minus strand of NC_043717.1, from coordinate 6,928,172 downwards.
TCTCTCTCTCTGTCTCTCTGTCTCTCTGTCTCTCTCTCTCTCCCTCAAAAATAAATAAACATTAAAAAAATTTAAAGGACTGCACTGGGAAAACTGGTGAAATCTGAATAAGTCCTGTGCTTTTGCTAATAGTATTATGCTGAAGTTAATTTCTTAGTTTTGATAAAAATCTCTATTGATTGCATAAGATGTTAAGGATAGGGGAGCTGGGTAAAGGGCATCTGGGAATTCTGTACTATCCTCAAAACTCTTCCATAAGTCTACAAATATCTCCAAAAGAAAAGATTAGCTGTCAAAAAGAAATTGCATCTTAGTTTCTGATGGGTATCTTATGGGAATCATGTAACAAAGTTAGCTCCAGAAATTTCCTTTTAATCTTTTTTGACTTCTCGATTACTTCTACTATTTTTGCTAATTCTCCAAATAAAGGATTCTCAAGGTTGGCGGAACGAGGTAGTTCCATAACCTGTGTTTAGGTTGCTTCTTCCTTCTCACAGGAAGTGTCTAGCACCCAAAAGCCAGTTAGGGGTCTTCTCCTTTTTAGCAAGATGCAGTACATTTTCCACTCGGAAGGCCAGTTTTTGTAGAGAGCTCATTCTAAACAGACTCAGGCTCAAGGTGGTAGGGGACCAGATAGAAACAGAAATACCACATAGAGAAACCAGATCACCAGTCAGAAAACTGGTGAAGTTTGGGAAGGTCTTTGAGGTCATGAACAGAAATCCTAAGGAGCTATTTTATACCACAGAAAATACTGACAGGTAAAGAAGAGTGATCTAAATAAGAGCCTCTTGATGAAACTACACTGCAGCTTTGGGGACAAATTTCCTGCTCTCAATTCTGCCTATTTTCAGAGAAAATTATTTGTTTATTTTTAGATACTACCGTGACATTCCTTCCTTCCTCATTCAGTATGTATTTGGGCTTCTCCTCTGTGTAGGGCCCCATGCTGGTTGGTACCTCGTGACCACGATTAACTGATCCCGTAGAAGAAGCCTGGGACATAATGTGAGAGGAGTTGCCCTTGCAGTTCTGTCTTCTAGCACTGTCAGTAGATGAACTTGAGGTATAGAGCCATGGCTCCCCACAGAGAACGGACTCTCCAAATGTTTTAGATGTTAAAAAAAAAACACAGGTAACTGCCCCACTTTTGGAGATTCTGCTTCAACAGGTTTTGTTTAGGATTCTGGTGTTTCTAAAAAATAAGGTTTGTACTGTGGGGCCAAGTTTGGATTTCCCAAGGATGCTTGATCATTAGCCACACTAGGGAAACATTTCAAAATACGTGGGCTGGTAGAACCCGAGAATCACTATAGATCTCAAATTCCATGGGTGATTGTTATGATCCTTAAGTTTGGGAAATGCTGATCAAGAGACAAAATTGGAAGGCAGGCTTTACTGGGCAAGGACAATAGAAATGTAGATGGTGTTATCTTTCATTGTATCCACTGATGACATGTTTAGTGTAGCACATTTCTAAAACAAGTGATGGCCTCGGCTGAAAATAATACTACATTCATCTTTTTGAAGAATTGGGCCTTTCTGAACTTCTAGAGGGAGGAGGGAGTGGTGTAACAGAAAGGAGATCCCTTCCCGACCAGCAAAATCACCCGGATCGACCCTAGGGCTCAGCACTGACATTTTATAGCCACCATGGCTTTACATGCCCCCTAACTGTGTAGAAATGTGATTGTGTTCTCATGGGATTGTGACCCCACTTTCCAGGATAAAATCAGTAGATTTCAGGCCATCCCTCTAAGATAGGGTGTCCCAAAGTGCCTATCGTAGAGCAGTAGCCTTGTCTGATGGTCACAGTACTGTGAAAGAGGTAATTCCATGAATAATGAGCTTTTGTGGACAAATGGTTTGTGGAAGCTTGGCATTTTATATTCACCTGGCAATCCACTGCACATATTAGCATATTGAAAGCTCTGATAAATCCTGCATGCCTGGTGGACACTTTAATCCACATTTTTTAAATTAATGTAGAATTCTTTTTTTTTTTTTAACAGGAGTACTTATTAACATTGAAGAATCTGCCCCTTGGAGAAATCTTGAGGAGCATTGTTCTAAGGTACTCATATGGTTCTGATATCTAGAATTATTTATGGGATTTAACGCTGATGACAAGGAATAGGCATTTATTCAGTTTTAAGAAGAGGAAATTAAAAAATTAAGTACACTGAAAAAAATGCATTTGTTTAGTAGCTGATGGAAATAACCACATAGAAAAAAGAAAAGAAATGTTCTGTTTTCTATGTCTGTTTATCTTGTGGGGTTTAGGGAATCAAACATTGATGAAACTCTGATTTGTCAATTGAGCCAGAGGCATGCACTGAATACTACTGGTTACTCTTTGCTTCGTTGCTTGCTGTGGTCACTCCCAAGGAGTATGGGATGCAGAGCTTATAACAGATTTGTGATATTAATAGAGAATGTTTAATGCATTCCTAATATGTGCTAGAATCTAATCTAATGCTTTATGTCTATTATCTCACTTAGTTCCCACAATAGCCATGTAAAGTAAGGACCGATAGTATGTCCATGCTTTCTGGATTAGGAACTTGTCTTTTTTTAATTTAAAAAATATGTATTTATGTATTTTGAGAGAGAGAGTGAAAGAGAGCAAGTGAGGGGGGGGGGCAGAAAGAGAATCCCAAGCAGGCTCCACACTGTCAGAGCAGAGCCCTATGTTCACAGAGGCTTGACCCTGTGAACTGTTTGATCGTGACCTGAACTGATATCAGGAGTTGGATGCTTCCCTTACTGTGCCCCTGGATTGGGAAATTTTCTAAGTCACACTGATAATTAGTAGTGAAGCTGGTATCTAAGGCCTGAAGATGTCACTCCAAAAACTCCAAGCTGGACCATTATGCTACAAGGCTTCCAGGCTGCATGCATGTGTCTTTGTTTACTGGGCATGCAGAAGGGAGGATTACTAGATTCAGGGGCATATCTTAAAATTCTGCACTTGCTGTGGCCTTATATTAAAATCTCAGCTTTGTTCAAGCTAAAATATATTTTTTCAAAGCTATTTATATTTTAATCTATTTGAAAATGTCTCAATGTGTATGTATGGAGGCGGCATGTATTATTTGGCTTAGTCACCATACATACAGTACATTCCAATCAATATACATCCGTGTATCTTATACGTTTGCTTGAACGTTCCTATCTTCAAGGAAGCTCCTACCCCTTGCTTTCTGTTTTGTAAAAAAAACCTTGGCCGAGTTCCTTTTTACCATCCAACTTCAGTGACAAGGGCGAACATGAAATTTCGATCTCGTTTGGACTCTACACGTGGGCAGATTTCATAGTCTGTCATTGTTTCCCAGTGACACAGAATTAAAGGCCTTTTGTTGTGTTTGTTGGCAAATTTTGGTTCCTCAGTCTTACTGCGGTGCCAGAAGCATGAAGCACCCCTCCTGGGTTACCAGGAGTTTTTGTCGAGCTTACTAGATATTATTTCAGGCAAACCCTACTCGTTCCTTCTCTCTTGGTCTTCTCCCGTCCCTTTGGGCTTCTATCTTTGAATATTTGTTGGTGCTTCTGTTGTTGTACACAGCAGCCTTTCTTGTACCAAGGGATCCTTTCAAAATAATAAGTCAACCATGACAAAGACAAAACACTTACTTTATTATCTTCTCTCATGTCACCTCATTCCCTGAAGTTTCTTGGAGTGGGGGGAGCTAAGGCAAGACTTGCTACTGACTGGATGCCAAGCTGTTTGCCATATCATGTCTGTTGAGTGTCCACAGGATGAGAGCTCATGTGCAGGACCAGGGGTGTCCTTGTATAAGCCCCTTCCCTTCCAAATTCCTTCCAGGATGACTATCCCATTTCCTGTCCTGCCAATCATACCCTTGGAAGGGATTTGAAGTCTGGAGTGTCTCTGATGTTTTCTTCTGGCCATGACAAAGCCTTCCCAGGAGACAACAGGCTCTCTCAAGCCTGTGCAAATGGGTTTTTAAGTCAGTGTGTCTGCCAAACTGTGGTGTTTCTTTGCTCTCTCTTTCTTTGATGTCCATCTAGCATGGTGCCTTGTGGCCTCACCCACTGCCTGGCATGTAGCAAATTCTCATTACCATTGCCTTGGTATGGAAACTTGCATGGAAAATATTTCTGGAACTCCCCCCTACCCATCCCAAGTTTATTTCCTTCTTCCTGTTGCATCTCCTTCCCTGTCCCCTCTACCATACAGACATTTGCCAGATGTGGAGAAAATTCAATAAATTGAAATAAAACAAACAAGGAAAACCAAAAAGAGATAAGAATGTAGTTTCTTTAAATAACAGACTGCAGGGTTGGAATAAATGTGTCACTGTCCTCATATACTGAGAACTTATGGTTTCAAGGTTTCAGACCACCTGATAAGGCTTCAGACTCATCTAGTAAGCCCAGCTTAAATATATTCTGCTCTTGTTCTTTCTGAGGTGTTAGAAGAGTATTTATGGAGGGGATGATCCCAAAATGAGGTGTTAACAAATCAGACAATCCCTTTCATCCCCTGTTGACACATACATAAAGGTCTACTGGCAACTTTCACCACCTTCATATTATTTTATGCTTACTAGTCAGTTTCCAAATGAAATTGTTTTTTCATGAAGAAACTAGCAAAATTAGACAAAGGGGCACGACTTTAAAGGATGCTATGTTAAATTTAGAGTTTGGGTAAAGCACCAATGTCATTAAAAATATACATGCATATACTTCCATTCCTAGACTCTTAGACATCAGAATGTTCCAGTATAACTCCCTAGAAGGGGGATGTTGAGATGTGGACAAGCTAAGAGTCTTGAGTCCAAGGTCATCACTGAGTCACATTTTCTTTCAAGACTTGAAGCATTCTTTTCTCTTTCCTCCTAACTGGTGACTCCGGCTCTGTTCCTTCTGGGAATCTCCAACATTATTCTTCCTTTTCAACTTGAATTGTTCTTCCTGGCACGTGTCCTTCTTTTTGTCATTGTATTTGGCGTTTCCCTCCAACAATTCCAGCAGATGCTTCTCATCTTTCCTTTCCACTTTGAGTTTCCACTAAGCATGCCCGTTTCTGCTTCAGCCCCTGCTGTCTTGTTCATCTTGGTTGATATCTAAAATGAATGACTTGCCAATAGCAGATTATTAAAACTAGCCCAGTTTGGGCCAAGTTTCACCCTAGCAGTATTTCCCAGGGAACTGGGCAGGCTGTATAGAGCCGAAGATTGGTGGCATCATGTTGCTTCAAATGATAATAAATAATGCAAAGAGAGGGGCAGTGTTTAGGTGAATATGGGCAAGATATTACTTCTGTTTGCTCTTTATTAACTATGGACTGGAGAGAGGCAGAAGCCCAAATGATCCCAATACCTAAACATGAAATTAGCCTGTGGTTTCCGAGTGCTTTCTTTGCAATGAAATTTAAATGTGAGTCTTTCGGCCTTCCAAGCATTCACACTTTACACACCAGGGGTGTTTAAACAATGGACTGAGGCACTGGGCAAGTTGTCGGATTACTCGTCCTGGAATCCTCCCTTTCAAACCTCATTTGCCAAAGAAAGGCTGCGGGCCATTCTACAGCTTCTCAGAGCCCAGACTGTTCTGGTTGAAGATACGTGTTCTCGCAGTTTGGCCTGACTTTCAAGTGCAAGGGAGACCATCATTCATTGGGTCAGCTCAGCAATTCTGCCACTCTCTGCTTCCTCCTTCCGGGCAGGGCATCGCTCAGGAAGTCTTGCCAAGGTCATGTTCCACACACAGAGTGTGGTCTCTGTCAAGGACCTTCTTTCATGATTATGGCCAAATATGTGTTCAGAAGGAAATAAGTACATCAATACAGAGTTCTCTAAATCTCTGATCTATACATTTATTAAAAATGTATATTTATTTAGGTATTGATTTGTTTATTTAAAAGAAAACCTATTTCTTGCCAGAGTGGAAGTAGGATTTGTCTATGATAAAAATCACAGAAAATAAGAAGGAGTTAAGGAAACCATTGGCCCAAATGTCCAAGCCACAAAGTGTTGCTCTAAATACACAATTTTTAAAAATCCTTTAGAAATATTGATGAACATTTAAAAATTTTTTAATGTTTATTTATTTTTGAGAGAGAGAGAGAGAGAGAGCGTGAGTGGGGAAGAAGCAGAGAGAGAGGGAGACACAGCATCTGAAGCAGGTCCAGACTCCAAGCTGTCAGCACAGAGCCCAACACGGGGCTCGAACTCACGAACTGTGAGATCATGACCTGAGCCAAAGTCAGACACTTAACCGACTGAGCCACCGAGGTGCCCCTATGAACCTTTTATAATATGCCTCATACTGTCTTAGATATACTGGTGTCTAAAAAATAAATATAAGAGATTATCTTTGCCAACAGAGGCCTTACTATTTTAAAAACAGAAACATTGCATTGGGCACCCAGATAGCATTCAAAAAAAAAGTTGAATGAAAGAATATGCCTTCAAATTATGTTAGTCATAAGAAACAAAGGAAAAATGCTTCATTTTCAACCAATGCCAAAACCAATATAAATTTAGAAATGTGTGCCCACAAAAAATAGCTCAGAGCTTTCTTAACAATATTTCGCACTCAGCAAAACTTCTAGTAATTTACCATCTTATCTTTGCCTAGTATATAGTAATGGCAAATAGAGACCAAGAGATGGAAAAAGAGAATTAAGCACACATTAGGGCCATGGTTCATCTTAGAAATATATTTACACTTAACTATGTCTAAAGTTGATTATAAATTATTAGATTAAATTATAGACTCTTTTGAACCCCCAATGGGCTCGTTCAGAAGACAAACTGGAATACCAGCCAGGCCTGTCTTACAAGTGCACGGGACCACTGAGATTAAATTCTGTCACACCCTGAATGCTTCAGCCTGCTATCAGATGTCCCTGTAAACGGTCAAGGTACTTAGACGTAAATGTGCTAAGCTTCAACATTGTTTTCTATACCAAAGTTTTTAGATTATGTTACATTACGCCTCATAGGACAGCAGACAGCCCGCGCTATACCCACAAACATTTGCTGACTCTTTTGCTGTCTCCCTCTCCCAGGCCTCCTAATAGCAACTGCCTCAGGTTCTGTCTAGCTATTCTGTAAACAGTCTGTGGTTGATAATAGAAAGGACTCTTTTTCTCCCTTGGCTTGGGCAGTTTGAAAGGCTGTGTTGAGCAGCCCATACACCAACTAAGGAAATGTTGGAAGGTGTTGACACAGAGGCCTTGATCTGGAGACCAATTGTCTACTCTTGCATCAGGTTGTTCTTGGTTCTGCTGGACGTATAGGAATGAGCTAGAGGATTGTAGGCATCAGAGTTGTGTCAATCTGCATAACAGACTTGTTTACATCGAATGGGAATTGGACATATTGTGCGCTCGAGGGTGAATGGATCTCAAGTGTGACGTTTAACAGAACATAATTTGTTTGGATGGGTTCCCCAGTTCTCTCTACTGGAAGCCTGACCCTACTATTCTGTATGGACGTAAAGGTATCCCATTAGCCATGGTTTTGAAAGGTGGTGTATAGAAGCTGAAAATAGAGAGCCAGAAACAAATTTGAGATTTCAGGTGAACGCTTTGTTACAAATGAGAAGGGACATGTGCTCATTATTTTCATCTAGCTGAGAAATAGAAGTTCAACTTAACTTTAAATGTAATTTTTAAAAAAAATTTTATGTTTATTTATTTTTGAGAGAGAGAGAGAGAAACTGTGAGCAGGGGAGGGGCAGAGAGAGGGAGACACAGAATTCCAAGCAGGCTCCAGGCTCTGGGCTGTCAGCACAGAGCCCCACATGGGGCTTGAACTCACAAAATGAGAGATCATGACCTGAGCCGAAGTCAGACACTTAACCGACTGAGCCACTCAGGTGCCCCAAGTTTAAATGTAATTTAAACTGTATTCCTATGACAACTCTTAACAGGTTAGTTAAATTTACCCAGGTGCTTAAATGCACTACTGGGCATATTTTTTGGACTTCTGTTCATCATACTCCAAAAAAATAACAATTACGGAAGATATATGTACACTTGAGGGGGGGTCACTAACAGTTTTTAAATTTTTTATATTTAATGTGTGCTAGACCAGTGCTTCTCAGATAAATTCTAAATCAAATTTTAACAAATCCATTCCAACAATATATTAAAAAGGATAACACATCGTGATTATGTGGGGTTAATCTCAGGAATGGAGGTTGGCATAAAACATGAGTATCAACCAACGCAATTCACTATATTACCAAACTAGCAAAAGAAGTAAAAAGATGTATGATAATCTTAATATACACAGAAAAAGCATTTGTCGAAATCCAACGTCCAATCCTGACAAAACCTCTCAGCAAATAGGACTAGGAGAGAAGTTCCTCACCCTGATAAAGGGCATCTATGAAGAACCCACAGCTAACATCATCCTTCTGGTGAAAGACTGAGAGCTTTCTCTCTAAAATCAGAAACAAGATCAGGATGTATATTTCATCACCTCTATTTAACATTGTACTGGAGACGCTCACCAGAGAAATGAGTTAAAGAAAAGAAAGAAAGAAAGACTGGAAAGAAAACTGTCAAGCTGTCTATATTCACAGATGACATCATAGCCCAAGTGAAAAATGAGATGTCTCTACTTATAAAAAAGCTGCTGGAGTTAATAAATGAGTTCAGCAAAATTGTAAGATACAAGATCAATATACAAAAATAACTGTATTCCATAGACTGGCAAGGGACGATAGGAAATTGAAATGAAAATATTTATAATAGCATAAAAGTATGAAATGCTTAGGGATAAATTGGGAAAGATATATAAAAGGAACATGCAGTTAAAGCTCTAAAACATTCCTGTGAGAAATTAAATAATTACCTACATAAATAGTCAGATAGGTCTTATTCAAGGGTCAGAAGATTCAATCAATATTGTTAAGATGTCATTACTCCACAAGTTGGCTAATAGATTCAGTGCAATCCTAATCAAAATCTTAGCATGCTTTTTTATAGATGACAAACTGGTTCTAAAATTCATATGGAAATGCAAAGCACCTAGAGTAATCAAAACAACATTTAAAAAGTAGAACAAAGGTAGGTCTAACACTACCTAATTTCAAAAATTATTATTAAGCTGCTATAATCAAGATAGGCATAAATAGATTGAGATTTATGTCGAGATTGACATAGAGACAAATATATCAACAGAATACAATGGAGAATTCAACAATAGATCCCTATATATATGGACAACTGAGTTTTCACATAGGTGCAAAAAATAGAGAAATCATAGTCTCAAAAAATGGTGATGGGACAATTGGATATCCATACACACTAAAAAAAAGAAAACTTTGATTTATATCTCATATCACAAAAACAACATATATGATCTGAAATGAAACATAAAGCCTAAAACTATAAAACTTCTGTAAGAAAACATAAGAGAAACTTTTCATCTTGGACTAGGCAAAGACTGCCTAGATGCAACACCAAAATATGATCTTTGTAAAAGAACACATTGATAATGTGGATTTTATCAAGGGAAAAATAAATCTGTTCTTTGAAAGTCACAGTTAAGGAATCAAAAGACAAGCACAGAGTAGGATAAAATATTTGCAAATCATGTATCTGATAAAGGACTTGTATTCGGAATGTATAACAACTCTTAAAACTTAATGAGAAAACTAGCCACCCATCAAGAAATTGGCAAAATCCTTGATGAACAGGATGCTTTTCTACATGCCTAACTTCACAGACCCAGGATCCTTCCATCATGTAGGATTACATGAAGGATCCATAAACCGGGAATTTTATGAGACTGGTGGTATGTGGTGTGCACTTCACTTCCTGCCCACATTTCATTGCCCACAGTTCAGTCATGTAGTCATACAGAACTACCCAACAAAAGAGGAAAATACGTTTAGCAAACAACTAGTTAATCTCTTCCACATTCTACATCATTACACTTGGTGACAATCAGTAGATGCCCAAAGGTGGTTTTATGGAAAATAAGAATATTCTGTAGTAAATCCCAAATGTATAAAATCATTACCACAGTACCATCAGTGCCACCTAATTTAGCTCCTTTTTCCCTTCCCTTTTTCCTCATGTCTTCATAGGGGTAAACAAATACTCTTTTAGTTGGGTAGAATTATGAAGATTGAGAGAGAGAGAGAGAGAGAGAGAGAGAGAGAGAGAGGGAGGGAGGACGGGAGGAAGAGAGAGAGAGAGAACAAACACAAGTGGGGGAGAGGGGCAGCAGGAGAGAGACAGAATCCTAAGCAGACTCCATGCTCAGCCCAAAGCCTGATAGGAGGCTCAAGTGCACAGCCGTGGGGTCATGACCTGAGCTGAAATCAAGAGTTGGATGCTCAACCGACTAAGCCATGCAGGTACCCCAAGATATCTCTTTTTTGTCCATAAATATGAGGATATTTGCATAGTGGGGTTTGAAAAAAAAATGTTTTCTTTGCACTGGTTGGGCAGTTCTTTTCAGGAAGAAAAGTAATAAGCCAGTTAAGCTGTTTCAGGTGATGTCCTCATGACATGGTCTGTAAAGGGTGATTTAATAAATGTCTAGGGGGCATAGGAAATACTGAGTGCAGAGTAGAGATCAAAGAAATGGGGAAGACTGGGAATGTGAGAGAGGTGGCAAGAGGTTGGAACCTATGGAGAAAGAGTTTATGGGAAATTCTAAGACAGGGGTATGAAAAAAAAAAAGATTTTAGGGAGAAAGACGCTAAAGATTCAATTTGACGTCATTTGTATGCTACAAGGTCAATGGCGTCCCCGGCCTCCAACCTTCAACAAAAAGCTGCTACCCACAGAACCTTGTGTCATTGGTACTTTGAGTGATGTCTAGCATAGGACTATAAGAACTATGTCAATTTAGGACCTCTGAGAAGCAGATACACAGATGGAGAAAACCCCAATGAGAGATAAGGGGGAGAGAGAGCAGGAGCAGGCAGGAAGAGCCCTTAATCCACAATTCAAGTCGAATCCCGGTGAGGGCAAACAAGGAAGGAAGATTGGGACAGAAGCCTCCTGGAACAGCTCTGGGACCATTATGGCCTGGCTGATGGGGAACCTCTGAGCCAAGCTTGACCCTTAGAGAATCAGACAGGTGTCTGGACCTCGCCCCCTTCCGTGCTCCCTTCTTGGCCCGGAGTGGCCTCGGCGCAGGGTAACACGGGCAGAAACGCCATGGCGGAGCTGTAAATACAGCACCACATTCCGAGCAGGAAATTCTCTTGAAGAGAGATCTGAGCAACCCCAAAGCCACCAAAAAGGATACGCTCAGAAGGGTGAAGTGGTCCAAACACAGAACCAGTTCATCAGGAGCAGGATTGGAGTCAGAAACAGCTAGAACTCCAAGGTCCATCAGCCCCTGTGCGTCCTTAGAGAGTCTCTCCAGCAGCTATAGAGCGATGTCATTAGAATACAACGTGAAAGCGTGCTGTTACGCCCTGATTCTTCTTACAGCATAGACGGGGAAAGGTCCACCGGCTTCTCTCTCGCCCGTCAGCCATGCATAATGTTCTGCCGTACCAAAAGGAGATGGAAAACTTCTCAACCAAAACACCTCCTACGACATGACCAAAGTCGTGAAGGAGAGATAAGAGAGGTGTCTAGTTGTTTTTAAAGTTTTTAACATTTAATCTAGGCATGTAAATACAGTTGGCCCTTGAATGGCACAGGGTTGAACTGGATCCACTTACACACGGGTTCTTTTTTCAATAAATGGAGAACAGTATTGTAAATGTATTCTCATTATGGTTTTAATTTTAAGATTTTTTAAATTTTTTTTGAGAGAGAGAGAGACAGTGTAAGCAGGGAGGGTCAGAGAGAGAAGGAGTCACAGGATCTGAAGACAGGCTCCAGGCTCTGAGCTACCTGTCAGCACAGAGCCTGATGTGGGGCTTGAACCCACAAAGCATGAGATCATGACCTGAGCTGAAGTCGGCCACTTAACCGACTGAACCACCCAGGCGCCCCTCTCCTTATGGTTTTCTTAATAACTTTCTCTTTTCTCTAGCTTACTGTATTGTAAGAATGCAACATGTAATACATATAACATGCAAAGTATATGTGAATCAGCTCTTTGTTACGGATAAAGCTTCTGGTCAACAGTAGACTGTTAGTTAATGTTTTGGAGAATCAAGCGTTATATACAGATTTTTGACTGCACCAGGGGGTTCGGTACCCCTAACCCTCGTGTTGTTCAATGGTTCACTGTATCTCCTTTTCAGAGGTCTTGCTTCACACCAGGTACATTTAGCTGTGCTCCCTAATTCAGGGCAGAGCTGAATGTAGACAGAAGTGGCAGATCCTGGTATGGCTTTTTTGAACGTTGCCACCAGATATTAGCCACTGGTGACTTTTTCACATAAAATGGGCACTCCATTAACTTGGTGAATACCGTGCTGTAGTGATAAAGGAAGCTAATTCTAAATTCTTTTCTGGACATAATATCACACTTTCACCCAAACTGTCAATGTCCCTCTTCCCCTCATAGCAAAACGCTAAGTCTTTGTGCACCTTGGACTTTACATAGAGCTTAGGGAGGATTGGTTTTCTGTAATTGAATTTGTTTCAGAATATATTGTGTTTATATCAATATCCTGATTTCTCTGGAGATATTAAACTATAAACAGCACTTGTTTTAAACTTTTCAAATATTTAAGGCTTTATTTTGGTTTCAGAATTTTTTCTTCCATTTAGATACCATGAGCATTTCCAGGGATGATCTCAGTTCTGGGCACATGAAGGACAGTCATGTGTTCCAATATCAAACCCAGATGGGTGCAGTTTGTAACACCCGTGACAGGTTTCCTTGCTCTAGGCTGATCAGCTCACCGTGGCTTCCCAGGACGTTTCTGGACACCGAAAGTCCCACATCTTGGAAACCTCTGCAATTCTGGGTAAATGGATAGTTGGTCATCCTAGCCTGCTCTTATTCTCAAAGTAAGAACGTTCTATCAGCAGGGTAGCCATTGTTGGCCTGCAGATTACATTCCTGTTTACTTTCCAACGTGGTGAAAAAGCAGGACCCATATAGACATCTTTTATTTTTAATATAATTGTCAAATTGGCTTACATACCATACCCAGTGCTCACCCCAGAAAGTGCCCTCTTCAATGCCCGTCACCCATTTTCCCTCTCCCCCACCACCCCCCATCTACCCTCAGTTTGTTCTCTGTATTTAAGAGTCTCTTATGATTTGCCTCTCTCCCTCTCTGTTTGCAACTATTTTTTCCCCTTCCCTTCCCCCATGGTCTTCTGTTATGTTTCTCAAGATATGCATATGAGTGAAAACATATGGTATCTGTCCTTCTCTGACTGACTTATTTCACTCTGCATAATACCCTCCAGTTCTATCCATGTTGCTGCAAATGGCATGATTTCATTCTTTCTCATTGCCAAGTAGTAGTCCATTGTATATATAAGCCACATCTTCTTTATCTATTCATCAGTTGATGGGCATTTAGGCTCTTTCCATAATTTGGCTATTGTTGAAAGTGCTGCTATAAACATTGGGGTACATGTGCCCCTATTCATCAGCACTTCTGTATAACTTGGAAAAATTCCCAGCAGTGCTATTGCTGGGTCATAGGGGAGTTCTATGGATAGTTTTTTGAGGATCCTCCACACTGTTTTCCAGAGCAGCTACACCCTACAGACATCTTTGATTACTGTCACATTATTTCAGACATTTAAGAGTTACATTGGTGTTGGATGTCTAGTGGATTTACCTGTACTCATTGCTGTATCAGAATATGTTCTTAATAAAATTAAATCTTGAACACATTGAACTGCTGCTTATTTTAGAAAAGCAGTAAAAGGATGGTAACAATAGCATTTTCAACAATCTTCATATATATTTACTGTTTGTCTTCCTTTTGAGTTTGCTTTTATTCAGCTTCTAACTCGTTGGAACTGCCCTAAATGAAGAAATCAAATTAACAGTAAACTGAACCATGCATGCAACTCTTGTTCTTTTTTAACTTCAGTTTGTGTGGGTGTGTGTACACACACACACACACACACACACACACACAGATGTATAGATATATATATATATATACACATATGTATATATTTCATGGCACATCTTGCAAATCAAGAAATCATAAGGGAGAAAAATGTAAAAAGGGGTGGCTTATTCCTCAAAGCAAATTCAGTCCAACTGAATTACTATTTCAATTGACAACGTGACAAAGCCAGTTGGGAATTTCCAGATGCAGAAGAGGTAAAAATGCCAACTTTATTAAAATAAAATGTAAGCCAAAGCACAATCACAGTCTAAAATGGAAATGGGATTGAGGAAAAGGCTGATTTTGTTTGGCATGCACTGTAAAATTCTAATTTCATGTAGGTTTAAAAAAATGAAATGCCCACCCTTATACAGCCATAGAGGGAAAGACAAGCCCATGCTAAGCGGATTGTCCACGGTTCTTAAACTTTTATGTTAATAATAATTTAAATTGTTGATAACATTTTGGGGCTCAATTGATAATAACATTGGATGATTTCATGAACCAGAAGAAATTATTTTGGCAGAGATCATCAAAAAGGAGACATGATTTGATCTTGGGAGATCAATTTGGACCTACAACATATCTATACAAATCCTACATATGAAATCATAGAGGAGCCAAATTTTTATAAAATATTGGAGGTATGAATATAACCTTTTCATAAACTGAATAAATCCAGGATTTTTTTCAGTCATTTAGGTATGGTTTCTCCTAGAAACCTTACAGATGAAGGCATAGGGAGCCACATTTTTACAAAGATAGAAGTATTCATAATTAAGAAAGTCAATCTTCTTGGAACTCCTGGGTGGCTCAGTTGGTTAAGCATCTGACTTCAGCTCAGGTCATGATCTTGTGAGTTCTTGGTGAGTTTGAGCCCCACATCAGGCTTTCTGCTGTGAGCCCAGAGCTTGCTTCAGATCCTCTTCCCCCCTCTCTCTACTTCTCTCTTTCTCTCTCTCTCTTGTTCTCGAATAAATAAACCTTAAATTTTTTTAAAAGACAGTCTTTTCTCTGACTTCAGGTGTGATTTCCCTTAGAATGATGACCTAATTAGTGTGCATGCCAATGGGCTGAGACATACTATAATCTATAGAGTTTAAAGAAAGTACTTTGATTCATAGTAAAAAGATCATGAATTTTAGAGTCAAGTAGACCTGGGTTCAAATCCCAGCACAACTTAGAGACATACAAAATATAACAAAGATAGATAATTGAGTGTGGAATAGCCCCTGCATCATATAACTAGAAAGGAACAAAATAAAATTTGAATACAGGACATCTCACTTCAAAATATATTATATAAAAACTAAAAATTTGTGACATGCAAAAAGCCTACCATACACAGTTGAGAGGCAAATGACAAATACAGCAGATAAAGAGCTGACTTTATTTACATATAAAGAGTTTTTACAAATCAATACCCAAAATGCATATATAGGCAAGTCACAGAAACAAAACAATGAACAGCTTTTAAGCAAATGAAGTTCCGACTTCAGCTATGATTGAGTGGATATATATTAAAACAACAAAATACTATAGATTAAAACCATGCTGTTAGTTAGGAGAAATGTAGGGAAACAGGCATTCTCAGATTAGATGTGTCAACTGAGGATCTTCTTTGGTATTGCTTAAATGAATGATAAAGAATGTGAGACACTTAGTCTGATCTTTTGCAAATAAGAGAATATGTGGAGTGCAATGGCTTAAACAGGTCTGTGTTTACTTTTGTCACATAATTTGAAGCTTGGAGGGAGCTGGCTGCTGGTTCAGGGGTTCTGGGTTGTCAGATGGCAAGATGCCTGCCATAGCACCAGGAATCATATCCGCAATCAAGTCGGTAAAGAGCGAGGAGGGAGGGTGGGATCAACGCTGGCACATCTGTTCCTTTATCAGGTAAATAAAAGTTTATGTAGATAAGCACACTTTCAATTACACCCTACTGGTTGGAACTGTGAAATACTGAACACACATAGCTGCAAGGGAAACTGGGGAAGTCTTAGCTTAATGAGGGGAAGTGAGAGAGAAAGAAGGTGGGAACAGTTGTTGGTTCAGATAACTTGCAGTGTCTGCTATACATTTGGAGAACAATAGTTATCAAAATGTACATGAACTGACCATATAAAGTATTGGCGAGGATGTGAAGCAACTGGAACTCTCATGAGTAGAAAATGGCACAACCACTTGGCAAAACCATTTGACAGCCTCTTATAAAGTTAAACATACACCTAGAAACTCCACCCCTGGTTATTTTCCCAAGGGAAATGTACATCTGTGTCCATGAAAGACATTTGAAAGGATACTCAAGGAAGCAATATTCATAATAGCTCCAAACTAGAAATAACTCAACTGTCTATCAAAGATGAATGAATAAACAAGTTGTAATATATGCATACAATGGAATAGTGCTCAAGAATGAAAAAATGAAGAACCATTGGTATACAAAACAACATGAATGAATTTCAGGAACATTATCCTGAGCAACAGATGTCAGGCACAAAGGCATGCATATTGTTTGATCCCATTTATCCAAAATTCTACACCAGCAAAACAAACTATGGTGATAGGAAACAGATAAATGATCCTCTGGAACTGGAGGTTGGGGGGGCGATTTTTTGCAAAGGGTTGTGAAGGAGCTGTTGCAGTTGTGGAAATTGTATTAGCCATATTTCTAGATTCAGTAAACTTGATGCGTTAAAATCTGCCCTGTATGCAGATGCCAGGCACACTTTGTTCTAGACAGCCTGATTTGAGTCATCTCAAATACAAACCAATCAATCCAGAGTCTATACACCGCTTTGTTATCACCAATAAAGGTCATTTCTCCTCCCCTGTGCTTCCTGCAAAAGCCTCAATATAGGCCTGGACACAAAATTCCTTGCTCTCTTGCCCACCTGCTTTGATACCTCACCTTTGGTGATTCTCACTGCGGCTCCCCCATGGCATGGCATGTACTCCCTTACTTGGAAACTGTGAGTGGAATCAGCCACCCTTTCAACGGCAGTCATCTCCTCATCCATCATCACTTTACCTTTCCTCAATAATAACAAAGCTTATTAAAACAGCAATGTTCTGTTTCTTAATTGTGTTGACAGCAACATGGGTATACACAAACTTCACACTTTTTTAAAAGGGTGCTTTTGATTGTAGGTAAATAAAGTTTATTAAAAATAAGAGAAGACATATATACCCTTTATGTCTGCAACTCTATTCCTAGGACTCTTTCCTTTAGATACCCTTGCACATGTGTGCAAAGGTAAAATAAGATCGTCATGACATTGTCTACAATAGCCTTAGACTGAAAACAACATAAATGTCCATCATCTGAGGATTGTCTGTTAATGCAGCATAGCATGCACTATCAGAACGAATATTCTACTGCATCTTATGGTTTTAAACTAGACCCTAAATGTATGATGAAACATTATTTAGCCATTAAAAAAATGGGTTAGTCCATAAGAACTGAAAAGGAACAACGGCCTGGAGAACACTGAGAGCAGTGTGCGCTCTGCTTCCATTTGTGTTGATAAATATGGGGCTGAAGCCGGTTTTGTACATTGTATATATAATGTATTATATTAGTATATGCATAGAATGCATAATAGTAAGAGTTGCTTCTGAGAAGGACTGCAACCTGGATACAGGGGAGGCAGGATGAAAATTAAGTGTGGTTTTTCCTGTATGTCATTTTATAAGACTGAATTATTATCTTAGCATTGTATGAATGTATTCATGTTTTAATGAAAAATGACCAGTTATTTTATAAACAAAATAAGGAAAAGTTAAAAATTAAAACATTTAGAATTTGCAAAAACACAATTTGTATTATCCCCCTCATATAAGAATGATCTTCTTGTTATTGGATTGGCTACTATTCTTAAATCAGTAAATAAGTGTGGTAAGTCCATGTTTTGCTGAGGCCAAATATCTCAATGGGGAACAGGAACCCAAAGGGTTTAGCATGTAACAAACGTGGGAAAATAGAAAACAGATTCCAGCATGCTCTGGAGGTCTATAGTTCTCCTGACTGCTCCCTTGAAATGGAGTGCCTTTTTCAATTATAGCTCACTTTATGCAAAATACACCACATTTCCCCTAACACTTCCCCACACACCCACACACACTCATTCTCATAACCACCTTGGGAAATATCACTCTTGTCCTTGCTTTTCAGAGCAGCAGAAGGAAACCTAAGACAATGGTGGTTTGCTCAAATCATAAAGAGGCCCCGGAACTCTGAGTATTGTGTATATTCTCATCAGTTAATTTTTTGATAGTTGAGTTCCATGTCAAATCTATCTCTTAGACAGAAAGAGGGAATGTGATTTAAATATAGAACAGACTATGGTTTGTCATGGTTTGTGTCATAGCTTCATATGTTAGTGGGAGGCTCAGAGGAAAAGAAAAGAATTATGAGCCTCTTGCCTCCGTTTATTGTCTGAAATAAGCATGAGGATGCTGATGAATGTGACATATGTGGTTAAAATGGTGCAGATGGCCAAGACAGAAGACTATATGTGGGTCAAGCTTAAAATCCTGAAACGAAGTAAGATGCTAGTTGGGATAGCACAGATTATGATGCATTAACAAACAACCCCCAAATCCTAGTCATGTAACACAATGAGGTTTATTTTTTTTGATCACACTTGATAAATAGCAGATTTCTTTAAGGGGTGCTTCTCTATGTCATTCTACCTCTGGAACCCAGGCTGATAGAGATACCAACACGTGGAACATCACCAGTCATGACAGCGGTGGGAAGAGTGCTGTAGGGTCTCACAATGGCAATGAAATTCCGCATCTGGGAAATGACACAAGTTACTTCTGTCAAAATCCTAGTGGCTATTACTAGTTACATGACTCTGTCCAATGTCAAGGAAGTTTGTGAACTGTATATCCTCCCATAATTCTGAGGGAGAGAAGACCCAGATATGCCTGAACAGAAGTCACCAGCATCAGACTGAAAGCAAAGGCAGGCAGGAAGAATAGTGACCTGGGATCTGATGGCTTGACAGCCCATGTGATCTCTTTACCTTGGAGTCATCCTCCAGGGCCTATAGTACATTTGGGTCTTGGAGCAGAAAGAGAGAGGAGAGGAAGATGGTGGTAGAGTATGAGGACCCTTGACTTACCTTGTCCCATGAACACAACTAGATAACTATCAAATCATCCTAAATACCCCAGAAATTGACCTGAAAACTGACAGAATAAACTCCATTACTAAAGAGAGAACAGAGGCACATCAAAGAAGGTAGAAAGTACAGAGACATGGTTTAGGTGAGAAAAAAATGTGCATGTTGCAGAGGGGAGGGAGCCATGGCTGCAGAGAAGGGCAAGAAAGAGAGAGAGAGGAGCACACAGGGGAATGCACAGAGAAATTTCCCCAAAGCCATTGGCTTGGAAAATGAGAGGGGCTGAAATTTATGAGTTCTTGCAACCAAAAAAGGGCTTAAAACCTGGAGTTTTAAAGGTCAGCAACCTTGGCTGGGACAAAGCCCGGAGGGCACTGCACTGCTCCCCAGAGGAAAGGCAGGCAAATAACCTTGGGGCAGACAGTGTAGAAACAGTGATCTGAAGAGTGACTGCCTTGGGCACACAGTGGGGCGACTCTTCGCTCTTCCCAGAGCACATCCCTGAGAGGCAGCATTCACAAAGATGCCTCTCCAGGAAGAAAGGACCTGACTGGCACTATTTTCCTCCTCCTCCCCACACCCCCTCAGCATAAACACAGAGCCACCTATGGGAAGCACTGGCTGCCTACCTTGCTTACACCAAGCATCACCCCCCCAGCTCTCTGACAGCACTGCCCTTCTCAGTCAAGCTTGCCTCAGTCCCAGTGTGGTGGGCCCCTGCCTCAGAACACCAGCACAACCCACGGCCCACAACATGTCTCCAAACCAGAGAGTCCTGCAAGGCCTCAGTTCTCGTGGACTTGGTATCAGGTCTCATTTCACAAGCAAACCAGAGCACACCTAATTAAATTTGCCACATTCAGGCCACGACCAAACACTGCCCACAGAAGGCAAGTAGAGCCTCTACAAATGACTTGCCTGAAGCATAGAGCAGTCAGAACACAACATAAGAGCACATGTAGTACACATTGGAGGCAGTCTCTGAAGTTTCAGGCCCTGGCCTCTACGTGATGTCTTCTTCATAAGGCCATTGATTTCCGAAGCAGGAGATATAACTGGCTTTTCTAACACAGAGAAAAAGACAGAAACTTAAGCAAAATGCCAAGATGGAGGAATGTATCCCAAATGAAAGAACAAGATAAGGCCATGGCCATAGATCTAAAACAGATAAAAGTAACATGCCTGATGGAGAATTTAAAGGAACAATTATAAGGATGTTCACTGGTCTTGAGAGAAGACTAGAAGATATCAGTGAGACCCTTAACACAGAGATAAAAGAGCTAAAAAAAGAATCAGAGATGAAGAATGCAATAAATGAGATTGGAAACAGGCTTGATGCAATGAAGAGCAGGTTGGAAGAAGCAGAGAAATGATATAGTGACCTGAAGACAGAATAATGGAAAATAATGAGGCTGAACAAAAGAGACAAGAAATTATGTGACACAAGAGTAGATTTAAGGAACTCAGTGACTCCATCAAATGTAATAACACTCATATTATAGGAGTCCCATGATAAGAGAGAGACAAGGGGGCAGAAAATTTATTTTAAGAAATAATAGCAGAGGGGCGCCTGGGTGACTCAGTCAGTTAAGCATCTGACTTCAGCTCAGATCATGATCTTGGTTCATGAGTTCAAGCCCTGCATCAGGATCTGTGCTGACAGCTCAGAGCCTGAAGCCTACTTCAGATTCTGTGTCCCCCCCCGCCCCTCCCCCACTTGCACTCTGTGTCTCTCTCTCAAAAATAAATAAACATTAAAAAAAGAAAGAAAGAATAGCAGAAAATGTCCCTAATCTGGGGAAGGCAACAGACATCTAGATTCAGGGGGCACAGAGAATTCCCATCAAAACCAACAAAAGCAGGCCAACACCAAGACATATTGTAATTAATTTTGCAAAAAATAGCAACACACACAAAAAACTTAAAAGCAGCAAGACAAAAGAAGTCCTTACTGAAAAAGAAAAACCCATAAAGCTAGCTGGAGATTTTTTAACAGAAATTTGTCAATCAAGAAGGAAATGGCATGATATATTCAAAGTGCTGAATGGCGGCAGGGGGAGGCGCCTAGGTGGCTTAGTCAGTTAAGCATCCGACTTCACTTTATGTCATGATCTCGCAGTTTGTGAGTTCGAGCTCCATGTTGGGCTCTGCACTGACAGCTCAGAGCCTGGAGTCTGTTTTGGATTCTGGGTCTCCCTCTCTCTCCGCCCTTCCCTGCTCACTCTCTCTGTCTCTTTCTCTCTTTCTCTCAAAGATAAATAAACATTTAAAAATTTTTTTTAAAAAATATAAATTAGTAAATGGGAAAAATCTGTGGCAAGTATACATTTAACATAGAAGGAGAGATAGAGTTTCCCAAACAAAAACTAAAGGATTTTGTGACCAGTAAATCAGCTCTGCAATAAATATTGAAGAGGTCTTTTTGAGTACAAAGGAGAGAACAAAAATGATGAAGACAAGAAAGGATCAGAGAAAATCTTCAAAAACAACAAAATAAGTAATAAAATGGCAATTAATATATATCTATTATTGATTACTTTGAATGTAAATGGACTAAATTCTCCAATCAAAAGACAGAGGGTGTCAGAATGGATTAAGAAGCAAGATTCATCTATATACTGCCTACAAGAGACTCATTGCAGACCTGCAGATTGAAAGTGAGGGGATGGAGAAACATTTACCACACAAATGGATATCAAAAGAAAGCCAGAGTAACAATGCTTATATTGGGCAATCTAGATTTTAAAACAAACCCTGTAAAAAGAGACAAAGAACTTCATTATATAATCATAAAGGGGGCATCCAACAAGAAGATATAACAATTGTAAATATTTATGCACCAAACATGAAAACACCCGAGTAAGTAAAACATAACAAACATAAAAGAATTGATTGATAATAGCACAATAATAGTAAGGGACTTTCATACTCACTGACCTCAATGGATGGAACAGAAAAACAACAAGGAAATAATGGCTTTGAATGACACAGTGAAACAGATTGACTTAACAGATATATTCAGAACATTCTATCCAGAAACAGCAGAATACACATTGTTTTCAACTGCGCATGGAACATTCCCCAGAAGAGATCACAGTTTAAGTCACAAAATAGGATTCAAGAAATAGAAAAAGATCGAAATTATACCATGCACCTTTTCTGATCATTATGCTATGAAACTAGAAGTCAACCCAAGAAAAAAATTGGAAAGACTACCAAATACCTGGAGGTTAAACACTCTGCTACTGAACAATGAATGAGTCAACCAAGAAATCAAAGAAAAATTTTAAAATATACATGGAAATAAATGAAAATAAAAACACAATGATCAAATACCTTTGGGATACAGCAAAAGTGGCTCTAGTAGGGAAGTATATAGCAATACAGGCCTACCTCAGGAAGCAAGAACAATGTAGAATAAACAGCCTAAACCTACACCTAAAGGATCTAGAAAAATAACAACAAAAAAAAAAAGCCAAAAGCCAGCATAAAGAAGGAAATAATAAATATTAGAGCAGAAATAAGTAATATAGAGACTAAAAAACCAGTAGAACAAATCAATGAAACCAGGAGCTGGTTCTTTGAAAGAAATAATAAAATTAATAAACCTCTAGCCAGACTTATTTAATAGAAAAGAGAAAGGACCCAAATAAAAATCTCAAATGAGAGAGGAGAAATAACAACCAACACCACAGAAATATAAGCAATTATAAGAGAACATTATGAAAAACTGTATGACAACCAATTGGACAACCTGGAAGAAATGGACAAATTCCTAGAAACATATAAACTACCAAAACTGAAACAGGAAGAAATAGAAAACATGAACAGACTGAAAACTAGCAAAGACATTGAATCAGTAAGCAAAAATCTCCTGAGGCACCTGAGTGGCTCAGATGATTAAGAGTCTGACACTTGATTTTGGTTCAGGTCATAATCTCACAGTTTGTGGGTTCGGGCCCTGTGTCAGGCTCTGCATTGGCAGTGAGAGCCTGCTTGGAATTCTGTCTTGCTCACTCTCTCTCTCTCTCTCTCTCTCTCTGCCCCTCCCTTGCTCTTGCTCTCTTTCTCTCTCTCCCTGTCTCAAAATAAATAAATAAACTCTTTAAATTTTTTTTCAAAAATTCCCAACAAACAAAGTTCAGTGCCATATGGCTTCACAAGCAAATTCTACCAAATGTTTAAAGAAGAGTTAATACCTATTGTTCTCAAACTATGCCAAGAAATAGAAAAGGAAGGCAAACTTCCAATTTCATTCTGTGAAGCCAGAATTACCCTGTTACTAAAACCAGATAAAGACTCCCACTAAAAAAGAGAACTACAGGCCAATATCTCTGATGAACATGGATGCAAATATTCTCAATAAAATACTAGCAAACTGAATCCAAGACTACATTACAAAAAAAATCATTCTTTGAGATCAAGTAGGATTTATTCCTGGGTTGCAAGGGTGGTTCAATATTCATAAGTCAATCAACATGCTACACCACGTTAATAAAAGAAAGGATAAGAACCATATGATCATTTCAGTAGATAGAGAAAAACCATTTGACAAAGTACAACACCCATTCATAATAAAAACTCTCGACAAGGTAGGTTTAAAAGGAATATACCTCAACATAATAAAGGCCATATATGAAAAACTCACAGCTAATATCATCCTAAATGGGGGAAAACTGAGAGCTTTTTCTCTGCGGAACAGGACAGGGATGTCCACTCTCACCATTGTTATTTAACATAGTACTAGAAGTTCTAGCTACAGCAATCAGACAACAAAAAGAAACAAAAGCCATCTAAATTGTCAAGGAAGAAATAAAACTTCCATTATTTGCAGATGACATTATACTGTACATAGAAAACTCAAAAGAGTTCACCAAATAACCATTAGAACTGATAAATGAATTCAGTAAAGTCACAGTATACAAAATCCATGTACAGAAATCTGTTGCATTTCTATACACCAATAATGAAGCAGAAAGAGAAGTCAAGGAATCAATCCCATTTACAATTGCACCAAAAACAATTAAGATACCCAGGAATAAACCTAATCAAAGAAGTGAAAAACCTGTAGTCTGAGGACAACACTGATGAAAGAAATTGAAGGTGACAAAAAGAAATGGAGACATTCCATGCTCGTGGATTGCAAGAACAAATATTGTTAAAATGTCTTTACTACCTAAAGCAATCTACACATTTAATGCAATCCCTATCAAAATATCAACAGCCCAGACCAGGGCTTATGGGTGGCTCAGTCAGTTGAGTGTCCGATTCTTGATTTCAGCTCATGTCATGATCTCATAGTTTGTGAGTTCAAGACCTTCATTGGGCTTGCTGCTGTCAGCATGGGGCCTGCTTCAGATCCTGTCTCCCTCTTTCTCTGCCCCTCCCCCATCTCAAAAATAAATAAACTTTTTTTTAAAAGAGCCAAATAGAAATTCTGGAATAGAAAAGTACAGCAACTGAAATGAAAAATTCACTAGAGGGGCTTGACAGCAGATTTGAGCAGATGAAGATACCAGTATGAAAACAACAGGCACCAAATGTTTCCACCTTGTATTCACAAATTCTGTTGAACTTAATGAGTGTTGGGAGACCCAACGTAGCTTCAATCTCCTCATTATCTCTCTCTAGCTATAGTGGTAAAAGTCTGGGAATGCATTGGAGAATCATCAGAGAACATCTCTAAATTTTAAGTCAAGTGATAGGGAAGGTTCTAGAGAATCATTATTAGAGATGGAAGGTGGCATCTCATTCTATCATTAGCTATTTGCCTATGTAACAGATGTGCCAATTTCTTCTGTTGGCACCAAGGAGCAGGATAGTCATTTGGAGAGGGATAGCAAGACAGATCAAAGAGCATTTATTCTGGGTGAAGCCAAGACATGTGAGTTTCCCAGGAGTCAAATAGATACAAAGAATGATACTTGGGCTTGAGTCATCACCTCACCCATGATGGCTGCCTATTGGGCAAAGGGCTCCGGGCAATATAAGGACTGTATAGTGGGAAAAGCCATTCAAGAAACCTCTGAAAAAATATGTCTACAAGCCTCAGGTCAGAGGAAGCATTTATGTTCATGCATACACAAGGCTTCTGTGGAAGAGGAGTAGTAGCCAACACAGAAGACTACAAAGGCACCTCTTCTATCAGAGATTTCTGCCCCAAGTACCACCACCCTTAATATAGCTCCCCGAGCTCCGGTACAAAGCAGGAAGAAAGAACCCAGAAAAGAGCAGTATAAAAGACATCAGAAAAACCTCTCCCTTATTCACAACCCCTCAGGCCCAGGCCCAGCACTGGGGGCCTAGAGGAAGAGTTCATGATAAACTGAATAGGAGATCGAAGTTTCACCTGGGTATTTTCAAATATACGAATAATCAGGCAACTAAAAAACCTACCTGGGATATAATTAAGGAAGGAAAAAGGGAGCTGGATGGAGAATGTTTGAAAGGAGTTGTTGGAGAAGAAATTTTCTTGTCATGTCCTATAAACCAGCTCCATAAAGATACCATGTAAATTATTATAATGAGTGAATACACAGCCCAACACAACTGTCTGTGTCTTTCTTATGTATCCTGAAAACATATCACTGTTTAACCATAACGAACTTTGAATGTCTTCTCTATGCCTCAGATCACTCATCTAGAAAATGAACTGGTTTTACCAAATCATCTCTAATACCTCTTTGTTCTAACTTTCTTCAGCACAGTAACCACTTATTGTATACCAATAAGTAACCCAAGTGTTGTCCTTTACAAATAACCCAATTCTTACAAACACCCTTTGAGTAGCTAAGAGAGATGTTCTTGGTCCCTTTTAAGATTAGGAGGATCATGAGACTTACAGAGGCCAAATGACTTGCTCCAGCTGGTGATTGACAGGACTACCATGAATCAAGCCTTTTAATTAAAAGCATATACTCTTTTCAGTAAATCACACAATTTTGTACCTAGTGCCATCCTGAATATCACCCAAAATATTTCCTCAAACACCACTTCTATCGCTTAATATTTCATGCATTATGAGAGGGTTATACTTATGAGCAAGAAAGAACATTCTGCAAATTTTCCTAACCGCCAGAACAGATCACTGGTGGGCATGGAGGGGGCAAGTATGTAGAGTAGCCCAGAGAAGAGGCAATAGGCTATAGGGAAATGAGGAACTTGCAAGTCATCTAAGAAGGTTCGTCCACTTGGGCTAACATCAGACGGAAAGAAGTTGGTTGGTGGACCTGACAGAAGAATCAAAAGGAAGAGAAATGCTGTAATCTTTTTTGAATTTACTTTCATAAAAAGAAAAAGCCTCTCCAGAGATTTCCAGATTTATATTTTTTCCAAATAGATGGTGCTGGCATATGATTGACATCCAGGCTTTTCACATGATGATATTTGTGTAAAACATTTGGAATCATGTTTATTATGCCGAGAGTGACATCCTGGGGAAAGTACGTGTTTCTTTGGATTTTAACGTCTACAAGCATCTACCATTATGGGAGGCCATCTCTTATTTACACAAAGGATCACTTTTCCAACCTTCTGTCTACTTGGAATTCTTGAAGCCCTGCATTACATTGTTTTATCATGTGGTCATGTGTTTTGGGTTACCCTCATCATAAACTGCAGCTGCAGGAAAGAACTGTGTACCCAGTCTACTTTAAATTTAATAAAATCTTCCACCTGGAAAATGAATTAAACCATCCTATTGTGGTACATGTATATTGTGACAACAGAGAGGGGGGTGCTTCGGTTTCTGTGTTTTTGGTTTAGGCCATCAGACTTTCAAAGCTCCTTGGGACATTGTCCTCTGCAGAGGAAATCCACTAGGACCTCAATATTCAAAGATTGAAGTGACTAAGTAGTCACTTAGGGAAGAAGAAAGTGGCAGCCAAAACAGTTGGGAGGCTCCATCCCCACCCTGTTCCTTCTCAAAGCTGCTCAGATCTGTGGGGCCCCACTCTAAACTGACCACCTTATTTAGACAGGGCCTAGTTTTTCACTGCCCCCCCAAAGTGCTTTGAACTGAAAACATCTTAATTAAAATAAATTTGGAACTTACAAATTCCCTGATTCTTAAATTCAGAATCTGCCCTCAGGGTGTATTTGATAAAAGAAGAAGAAGAAGAAGAAGAAGAAGAAGAAGAAGAAGAAGAAGAAGAAGAAGAAGAAGAAGAAGAAGAAGCAGCAGCAGCAGCAGCAGCAGCAGCAGCAGCAGGAGGAGGAGAAGAGGAAAAGGAAGAGGAGGAAGAGGAGAAGAGGAGGAGGAGGAAGAGGAAGGGGAACTCGAAGGAGAAGGAGAAGGTGAAGAAGAAGGAGAAGAAGAAGAGGAAGAGGAAGAAGAAGAAGAAGAGGAGGAAGAAGAAAAGGATAGAAGAGGTTTTCTAAGGAAAAAATAATCAAGTCTAAATGCAGAGTTCTCCTGGATCTGTAGCCTCTTTCCTAAGTTTAATATGCCTGATATGGGCCCTCAAGTAGTATTTGTTTAGAAATTCAAGAGGCTTTGACTCTATCTTCTTTCCCACGTATGGGAAAGAGTTTTCTGTGAAAGCCGGTCCCCTCACCCTCACACCACCACCACCACCACCACCACCAACAATAACAACACAGCTCAAATGCCTAAAGCAGTGACTCCTAGGAAAACTTCCTTGAAACTACATATCTCCTTAGAGATGCTTTTATTAATGTTTTTGATGGAATAATTATGACACTTCAAAGCATGGGATGGCACAGATATAGATGAGAAATGAGACTGAAACGTACCAAATCTCTGAAAGTACTGATCATTCGCTGAGCCTCAGGTAACTCTACCCTGGATGAGTTAGTCTCTGTTCTGGGATGCTTTAGTCTGTGTTCCAAGAAGTGGGTCTGGTCTGTGTGCCTAGCTGGAGAGGGGAACAAAGGGAGCAGGAGAAGGGAATGAGAGGAAAATCTGTTGACAGGAAAGTTGTTACCTTGATCAATGTGGAATAGAGGATATGGGAGACCCGGAGCACCTTTGAATTTCTACTGTCCTTTTTCTCCTGGGAATGCATTCTGTCATGCATGTTGAAGCATTCACAATCTAATCACCAAGAAATCCATACAGATTACCAGTTGCTTTTTACCACCGGCAATTGGTTATGTTAGAGCATCTGAAAACTTAATGCATTTAATGCCTATGCTTAAGGGCAAACAGAATTGCAAATTATTTCATCAATGTCACACATTCACTTAAAAATACATTGAACTCTTAATTCTCAATGTGGCCATAGTTCTCCTTTGGATTTTCTTGGCCATTGACTACAGAAAGTATGTCTCTTTTATGAAATACTCTATCCAACGTTAAGATATGACACACATCAAAGCATCTCAAAAGCGTTTGATGAAATCACCAGGACCAAAGGAAACCTCATGTAGGGTCATGTTAGTGCACATACACACACTCACATAAAACTTGTCACTGATCAGACCCTGAGTGGCCTTATGGAAGTCTATTTCTGTGGAATGGATTTGCAGAAGAATCTGGGCCAACATCATGTATGAACCAAAGACACAGGAATTGTAGTGCCGCCTCAGGTATCAGCTTAGATTCCCTGCAGCTTCTCGCTGGAACTGGAATGTTCTTTCCAAAGCACTGGAGAATTTGCCACTCCACCCAGATTCTGCTGGATGATGTGATTCTTGGCACCTTAATTATACTCAAAACTTCACACCATCTTGAAAATCTGTTTCAGAGTTCAGAGCTGGGTTGTCCTGCTCATGGTTGCTGACAGTCGCTGACAAGGGCCATAAACTATCAAATAGTTTAGAACAGCGATCACAAAGCATGTTTGATTATGCAAGCCTAGAAGTAAAAATAAATACACATGGATCCTAAATACATGTATGTCAATTTATAAATTATATACATGAATCAGTAACAATACATTTCCTATATTATAAAACATACATAATGGAATAAAGATGAGGTAAATAAGTTATATCTTTAAATGTGTTATTCCCTGAGATGGCTTCATCCTGTGGGAAGGCACATATGGCTTCATCCTATGGAAAGACTAGGAAAGGTTTATCTATAATGTGGTTGTCAATTCATGTTTTATATGAATTTCTTGATAATGTTAAATATTTGCGGCTGGGTTTTCTTCAGCTATGAATAGAGGCCGTAAAGTGGCTGATGATGGCCTACTTGGCAGAGGGAAAGAGTTGCTTCTGACATTTTCTTATTAACTTGAGATTGTGAAAATAGTATTACCTCAACCCATGGTTTCCTTACAGACAAATTTTCAAGCCATCAGTCCATTATTTTAAGTTTATTCTAGTTAAAATTAGGTAATATATTTGTGGGCCCAGTTCTGGGTTCTCTATTCTATTCCATTGGTCTATGTGTCTGTTTTTGTGCCAATACCATACTGTCTTGATGATGACAGCTTTGTAGTAGAGGCTAAAGTCTGGGATTGTGATGCCTCCCATTTTGGTTT